>NC_092103.1:1722862-1969893 GCF_045679555.1 Salvelinus alpinus
TATAGACAAGGTTCTGGTTCTCAAGGTGGATGTATTGCCGTCTCTTTTGTATTTGGCATACATCTACCCATTGCCGGCTTGTCTGAGGAGGCCTCTAGTGAGGCTTGTGTTTCAGTTCATGTGGGGTGAAAGAGATTTGCGTCAGTTCAAATCTGGCATCAGGACAAAATGTGATTGAGTCACTGTTAGGAATTTTGTTAATAAATAGTTAAAACAAATTCTAGCTTTAAATAAAAATATAACAAATTGAACTCTGCATGCCTGGTGAAAAGAGATTTGTGTTGTGGGTTATAAAGTAAGCAGAAAGGGTCATTCAACTCTGGTTGAACTGACCCAACTTAGCCCTGAGATGTTTAGATAAGGCTGTGGGTCACTTTTTAGGTCTTTCATTATCTTGAGTTGTCTGCTCAAGTGGTAATCAATTATAGTGAGCCTTCAGGATAAATGATTACATGGTGTTTTCATGTGAGTGCCCTGTGAGGTTAGAATGAACTTTTGAACCTGTTTTCTATTTGATTAGGACAATGAGACGCATTCTGTAACCTATGACGTCATATATTGTATATAAGTCTGTGTTTATGATCAAATGGGAGCTTGCTCCGAGAATAAACACTATTATCTACTTTTAATATGACTGTATCCTGTCTATTTTATGTTAATAAGTATCTTACAAATTCTTATAAATAGACAGATTGAATTTAATTAATTAGTATATTGTAGGAATCATTTAATTCCACTAACAGTCACTGAATATATTTTAAGTATTTAAATTAAACTCAAACGATAAATGGTAAATGCAATTTTCGTATTTACGGGTTCACTGTATCTCCGCGCAGGCTAGATCAGAGAACTGGCAGGAAGTACGTAAACAGCTGTTCTTATACCGTGATGACATAGTTCCAACGCGCCTGTTGGCCTATCACAGTAGAGGCTGAGCGCAGACTCTTGCTCTGCCTTTGGGGGCACCCGAACTTGTCCAAGTCCCTGAGTGCTTTCCTTTGTCCACATCTGGTTGCTGGGTAGATTAGCTCCGTCTTGTCTCCCCCTTGAATCTTCACTCAAACAATTCCTAATATGGTACTGATCAGTCTCCCAACCTTCCTGGTTGGCCTAGAGTGATCCACCCCTCCCCTCTCCAGACTGACCACAGCTTTTATGGCCTGTGTTGGTCAGTCCTTACACACCTACACCCATCTGTATTGTTTGTGTGTGTGTGTGTGTGTGTAACAAAACAATATTCATCTTCAAACAATATGCTAACAGGCTATAGTGCATAAACATAAATCCTAACAGGGGTGGCAGGTACGAGTGGGTCGCCAGGGCATGCATGCTCTGTCCCATCGGGGAGGGAGGTAGGGGAGTACCACATCTCCCCCTCAAGCTGGACGCAATTTTTGTTGACAGAGCTTGCTCATCCAGTGATACACCCGTCCGGTTACCTCCTGCGGGTGTTCTTCTCGTATCAGGCGAGAAGCGTAATGGTGTGGTCTAACACGGGTCCTCGGGCGGAACAGCTGCCGTGGCACTTTGGCCATGCGGCCAAGTGGTTGCGTGCGCACCCCGAGGTTGAAGTCGCCCGAGTAGGTTTAGACCACAGGCACCTGTACAAGGAGGTCAGATGGGCAGGGAGTCCGACGCCTGTAGTGGGTATCTCGGAAGTGGTCTGGGAGGGAGTGCAGGCGCGGGGCCTGGACAACAGGCTCAAGGACCTGAATTGGTTGAGCCTCCACAAGTGCTTGCCGGTGCGTTCTATTATGTACCGGCATAGTTTGGCGCGATCCCCCACCTGTCCAAGATCCTCTTGTGGCAGGGAGGAGACTGTGCGCCATGCCTTTTGGGACTGTGCCTTTGCCAGAGTAGTATGGGCTAGGGCACGGGTGTTGTTAGGAATGGTAAGAGGGGATTTTGTGTTGACTTGGGCTAGGTTAGAGAGAGGTGTAGGGAGAGTGAGGGATACAGATAGGGATAGGTTTTTGCTCTGGCTTCTCATGAGTCTCTTTAAGCGGGGGCTGTGGGAAGCCAGGCAGAACTTGGTCAAGACAGGGAAAGATTGGGGGGTGGAAGGGAAGGTGAGGAGGGTGGAAGGAGAATTGAGGGGGAGGAGTTGAAGTGGGGGCAGCATGCTGCCCGGGAGAGGTGGAAGGGGGGATTAGGGCTGGGATTGATTTAGATAGTTTAAGGGGATAGATTAGGGACGGGGAGATAGGGAAAGGTATTGGTTAGGTATGACGGGGAGGGATGATGCTCCCCTGAGGATTTTTGTTTGTTGATTGATTTTGTAAATAGATTTAAAATAATGCCATTATTTGATTTTGATTACTAAAATATGATTTTGTAAAAATGAATGGTATTGAACGTAATAAATTATTTTTTCAAAAAATAAAAAAATCTGGTGACCAACGGGGGAGCGTCAGGAGTGGAGATGGCGTCCCCGTCGGTCGGGGTTCCCCCGTTTCCCGCCATTTTACTTAAAAAAAAAAAGTTGGCCAGGATAGTGAGTGAGTGAGTGAGAGAATGTGTCTGTGTGTGTGTCTGTCTGTCTGACTTTTTACCCACACACAGCCCTCGAAAAGTTGGCAGAGTGGGTTGGGTGACCACCCGCGAGATCCCGGCCTAGAGTGCACAGAGTGTGTCTCGGGCCCCGACCTCTGACTTCCATACGACTCTGGTTTCTCTTCATTACGCACAAGCCTTTCTGTCACGTTCCTGACCTGTTTTCTTTTGTCTTGTATTTATTTAGTTGGTCAGGGCGTGAGTTGGGTGGGTTTGTCTATGTGTGATTTTCTATGTTGGGATTTTGTGTTCGGCCTGGTATGATTCTCAATCAGAGGCAGCTGTCAATCGTTGTCCCTGATTGAGAATCATACTAAGGCAGCCGGGGTTTCACGTGTGTTTTGTGGGTGTTTGTTCCTGTGTCAGTGTTTGTGCCACACAGGACTGTTTCGGTTTTGTCACGTTTGTTGGTTGTTTTGTATTTTGAAATGTTTGTTGACTTTCATTAAATAATGAACACTAACCGCTCTGCGTTTTGGTCCTCTCCGTCTGTCAGCGAGGACAGCCGTTACACTTTCGCCTTTTACTAAAGACTTCCATGGAGAGGAACACTCACGAGTTCAACGTATTTTTGGAAGGGCTTTGCTTCTGGCAGAGCCCGGTATATCTTGTTTCAAGAGAAAGTGACAGAGATGATGACGCCGCCGCCGCAGAGACTTTTTGCTCATGCATTTGACTTAGAATCGGACCGGTGTATTTTTCCACTCAAAGTAGTCGCTAAGGGCAATTGAGTTCAAGCCCGACGACTGGCGTATTTGCCGGGCTTTGAACAAATAGTCGTCGCACTAGGCGTAAAGAGCTAGTGACTTAAAGACGCATTGGCGACTTTAAAAAAAATAAAACAAACACTCGCATGTCTGTCTGTTGCCAGGGAAAGGTTGGGTGGGTGGGGAGGAGGAGCCACCTTTTGCCAAACCTCCAAAGTCTGCCGAGACCCCCGGGTGCCCGGCGGGTGCAGGGGTCCATTTGTGGGTTATCGCTTCTCGGCCTTTTGGCTCAGATCAAGCTCGGTACTGAGGTGCCCCAGAGCCCGCTAAGTCAAAAGCCGAAGGCCGGAGGGCGTAAGAGAGAATTCCAGTTCTAATTGTTGCGGTGAGAACGTGGATTTCCCGCCATTTTCCGTGAGGAGATGGCGAATAATAGCAGCGCTGGGTCGGTCCCCAGGACCGGACTGAAGAATACGATAAGATTTGCGTGGAAGAAGGAAGGAGAAGCAAGAATGCCGAGGGATTCGTTTGCAAGAACCGTGCTGATGGGAGCCCTGAAGCTAAGAGTGCCTGAAGTGATGTGCCTGCAGGGAAACACTATGGAGGAGGCCTACGACGTAACGTTACACACAGAAGGTATGTGTGGCATCGTAATGGATAGAGTCAAGGTGGTGGCGGAAGAGAGGCCATGTTCCTTTTTTAATATAACATGCCTGGAAAAAACAAACTTCAGGACTATCAATGTACACATGTACAATCCGCATGTTGCGGACATAGCGATAGGGGCTTTCCTGAGTAGGTTTTGTGATGTGACGTCGGGGGCGAGGTATGTGAAGGACTCGTTAGGGTTCTGGAATGGAAGACGCCAGTTCCAGGTACTGCTGAAGCCAGATAAAGGAGGTTTTGATGGTTTCCTCCATCCCCCGGCAGTCTTTTCGCTGGGCTCAGACAGGGGGATGCTCTTCTACACCCGTCAACCCCCTTTTTGCAAGAAGTGCAGGGAGCATGGGCATGTCACGGCAGCCTGCAGTGCGGGGAGGTGCCGTTTTTGTAAATCGGGAGAGCATGAGGCAAAGGACTGTAGGGAGCCGAAGGAGTGCCACGGGTGTGGTAGTAGGGTGCACCTGTTCCGGGACTGCCCGTCCCGTCGGCAGCCATATGCCGAGGCAGCGGCAGGAAGGAAGGAAGGAGGAGTGTCTGTGGGGGAGCAACTGGAGAGAAAGGACCCAGGTTCTAGTGAGAAGGAGCAGGAGAGACCATCCTCACCAACGCCCACTCCAAGTGCCAGGGCCGGGAAGGAGGTGGAATCGGGGCCGTCAGTGAAAGGAGGTGAGGGGTCAGCTGTCCAGCAGCCGGAGGAGAGGGCAGGTGGCGGATTGGAGGAGATGGGCTCATCACTTGATGGGGTGGAGGGGCTTGGGGCCCTGGTAGAGATGGTGGAAAACCTTCCAGTGTTGGAGTTAAGGGCAGGGGAGTGGGCCTCGGACTCCGATGCTCATGCCCGGGCAGGATGAAAAGGAACCGTCAGTCGGGGAAGAGATACCGGAGCTGGAGCAGCACCCCAAAGTCGGCAAGAAAAAGAGGAATAAGCGGAAGGATGAGGGGCAGAATGAGGTGGGAGGCTTGGGGGAGAGGGCGGGCAAGCGTCCGATGGGGGAAAAGACATTGCCGTTGAAGTGGCTCCCCAGTCCTCACAGGACTCTTCCCTACCTTTACCCCTAGTGGAAATGGACATGACGCTTTCCACTCTCTCTTCCACCTGGGGATGGAGGGTCGCAGGGCTGTTCAGGGAAGCCGGAAACCTCCATCCCCAACCCTTTCCCGGCGTCATGGGCAGATGACATGGGGGACATGGGGGAAACAGGGTCTCTCTAGGTGCGAGCAGAGGGCCTCAACTGAGGAAGACCTGTATTCATCGGACGAGGGGATCACTTTTGCATCCCTGTCGGAGGACATGGAGCAGGGGAGCATCGGTTTAGCCTCCTGTTTTTGTTTTGAGTAGTTCTGTTTGATGTTTTCATTATGGATAAAATTACTTTTGTTAGTTTAAATGTAAGGGGGTTGAGGGATAGGGTTAAAAGAAGGGCGGTTTTTAGTTATTTAGAGGGTGTGGGGTTTGATTTCTGTTTTTTACAGGAGGTTCACCTAAGGGATGGGGGGGATGTTGTTAGGTTTAAGAGGGAGTGGGATAAGGGGGAATCAGTTTGGGGTATAGGGGGGTTCACTCTTCGGGTGTAGGGATATTATTTGGGAATAGGGAGGTTAAGGTTGAGGATACTTTTGTTGTTATGCAAGGGAGGGTTTTGGGGGTGGATGTCACATTAAGGGATTGTAGGTATAGATTAGTTGGGGTGTACGGGCCACAGGTGGCGGCAGACAGGAGGGAGATGTGGACTGTCTGGCGCCCCTGTGTGTTACAAATAGGCAGTTGGTGATAGGGGGAGATTTTAATATAGATTTAGGGCTGGGGGGGATAGCAGTGCAGGCGCCATCACCGGGTTAATGACTTGCCATGGTCTGGTTGATGGAGGCCTGCACACTATTCCGATACTGGCTGGTCCCGCTTGGCGCAACTCCCGGGGGGTTGCGCGGAGGCTTGATTATATTTTTCTATCCAGGTCTTTGGGTCAGTTGTCTGGTCGGCTGTTGCCTGTTTTCTTTTCAGATCACGACGGGGTGCTCCTGCAGGTGAGTTCTCCAGTCTGCCTCTTCGGTAGGGGGTACTGGAAATTAGATCGGGATGTGCTGGATGAGCAAGCTTTCGTTAATGCCTTTATTGATGTGTTTCGGGGGCTTGAAGGTCTCCGGTCCATGTGCGAGGGGGTGTTAGAGTGGTGGGATTTAGTCAAGGTAAGGATTAGGGTCTTTATTATAGGATATTGTAAGAGGAGAAAAAGGGAGGAAAGGAGGGAGGTGGATCATATCCAACGGTTGCTCGAGCTCGAGTACGAGGCAGGCAACCTCGGCGGGTCGGTCGACTGGGAGAGATCCACTGCTCTGAAGGCGCAACTCAGGGAGCTGCAGGAGCGGAAGGCTCGAGCTTTCCTGGAGCGTGCGCATAGTGGGTTTTTAGAACATAACGAGACTTGTTCCGCTATGTTCTTTAAGTCGGTTAGGGCAAAACAGAGTAGGAAAGTAATGTACGGGGTCAGGGAAGAGAATGGTAGTGTAGCTAGAGAGCCGGAGGAGATGGTCAGAGTGACCACTAACCATTTCCGAGGGTTATTTAAGGAGAGGGAAGTAGATGTAGAGCAGGGAAGTGTGTATTTAAAACACTTGTCCCGGCAATTGCCGGAGGACATTAGAGAAGCGATGGAGGCTCAGATCTCCCTCGAAGAGGTTGAGAGCGCTCTCAGGAGGATGGGAAAAGGGAAGGTGCCTGGGATGGATGGGCTGCCGGCAGAGTTTTACCTCAAGTTTTGGGGGATACTCGGACCGGTGGTCCTCGAAGTCTTGAAGGCCATCCGAGACGGGCGTCCCGGGGGGATCAATGGCCGTCGGTGTGCTGTCACTTCTTTACAAGAAGGGGGACGCCACAGACCTTGGCAACTGGCGGCCTTTGACCATGCTGTGTGTAGACTACAAGCTGCTTGCAAAGGTCCTAGCGGATCGGTTGCGCACAGCCCTTCCCTACGTCGTTCATGAGGATCAGACGTGCGGGGTAGAGGGCCGCTCTATCAGGTGGAACCTACAGTTGATCAGGGACTCCATCGCTTGGGTAGAAAGATAGAGGGTTGCCTTTAATGGTAGCAGCGCTAGATCAGGCGAAAGCCTTTGATCGCGTGAATAGATCTTTTCTTTACAGGGTGTTAGGTAAGTTAGGAATTGGGGAAAAGTTTGTAGGATGGATCCGTACATTATATGTCGGAGCGGAGTGCCGGGTTAGCGTAAACGGTCACATGGGTGACGTTTTTGACCTCTCGTCTGGGGTCAGGCAGGGATGCTCGCTCTCGGCCGTCCTCTTCGTTCTGTACATGGAGCCTCTGGGGGCTGCCGTTAGGGCAGACACAGGGCTTGTTGATCCCTGTAAGTGGCGGGCTGCACGTTAAGTTGACGCAGTACGCCGACGACACTTCCTTGCTGCTTTGCAAGGACTCGTGCCTGACAAGGACCCTTGCCATATTTGGGGACTTAACCCGTGCGTCGGGAGCGGTTCTTAACCACGCAAAGTCTACCGTTAAGTTTTTCGGAAGATGGCGTGGTAGAACGGATGTGTCCGGGGGTTCTCTCTGTAACGGGGCCCTGAAGATTCTCGGGGTTCATTTTGAGACCTCCGGCTCAGCGACGCTGAACTGGAACATCGCAGTGGTACAGAGGAAGCTAGCGATGTGGAGGGCTAGGTCGTTGTCCTTTTTAGGCAAGGTCCTGGTCCTCTAGGTGGATGTATTGCCGTCTCTTTTGTATTTGGCGTACATCTACCCATTGCCGGCTTGTCTGAGGAGGCCTCTAGTGAGGCTTGTGTTTCAGTTCATGTGAGATGGCAGGTACGAGTGGGTCGCCAGGGCAGGCATGCTTTGTCCCATCGGGGCGGGAGGTAGGGGGGTACCACATCTCCCCCTGGTTTCTCTTCATTACGCACAAGCCTTTCGCCTTTTCCTAAAGACTTCCGTGGAGAGTTATACTCACGAGTTCAACGTATTTTTGGAAGGGCTTTGCTTCTGGCAGAGCCCGGTATATCTTGTTTCAAGAGAAATTGACAGAGATGACGCCGAGACTTTTTGCTCAGGCGTTTGACTTCAATCGGACCGACCGGTGTATTTTTCCACTCAAAGTAGTCACTCGGGCAATTGAGTTCAAGCCCGACGACGATGACTGGCGTATTTGCCGGGCTTTAAACAAATAGTCGCACTAGGCGTAAAGAGCTAGTGACTTAAAGATGCATTGGCGACTTAAAAAAAAAACACCTGCCTGTCGCCAGGGAAATGTTTGGTGGGGAGGAGCCAACTTTTGCCAAACCGCTGAGGTCCGCCAAGACCCCCGGGTGCCCGGCGGGTGCAGGGGTCAATTTGTGGGTTATCACTTCTCGGCCTTTTGGCTCAGATCAAGCTCGGTACTGCGGTGCCTCAAAGCTCGCTGAGTTAAAAGCCAATGGCCGGAGGGCGTAAGAGGTAGATCACGTTTATTTTTTTCCAGAAAGAAACGTGGATTTACAGCTGTTTTCATGAGGAGATGGCCAACAACAGCAGCACTGGGTCGATACCTAGGACTGGACTGAAGAACACTATTCGGTTTGCCTGGAAGAAGGAAGAAGAAGTACGAATGCCAAGAGATACATTTGGGAGAACCGTGCTGATGGGGGCCCTGAAACTAAGAATCCCAGAGGTGATGTTTCTCCAGGGCAACTCTATGGAGGAGGCATACGACGTGACTCTTCACACAGAAGATGTGATGGACAGAGCAAAAGCGGCAGCTGGGGAGAGGCCTTTGTCATTCTTTGACATAACGTGCCTGGCAAAGACGAACTTTAGGATGATCAATGTACATATGTACAATCCGCATGTGGCGGACATTGCGGTAGGAGCGTTCCTGGGCCAGTATTGTGATGTAACGTCGGGGGCAAGGTACATGAAGGACTCGTTGGGGTTCTGGAATGGCCGCCGCCAGTTCCAGGTACTGCTGAGGCCAGATAAAAGAGGTTGACGGCTTCCTCCGGCGGTCTTTTCACTGGGCTCAGACAGGGGGATGCTCTTCTACACCCGTCAACCCCCTTTTTGCAAGAAGTGTAGGGAGTATGGGGACGTCACGGCTGCCTGCAGTGCGGGGAAATGCCGATTTTGGAAATCGGGGGAGCATGAGGCAAAGGACTGTAGGGAGCCGAAGGAGTGCCACAGGTGTGGTAGTAGGCTGCACCTGTTCCGGGACTGCCCGTCCCGTCAGCAGTCGTATGCCGAGGCGGCGGCAGGGAGGAAAGACCCTGGGGCTAGGGAGGAGTGCCCAGAGAGGAAAGAGCAGGAGAGACCATTGGCGCCAGCGGAAGGAAGGAGTCCACTATCTAGCAGCCGGAGGTGGAGGAGGTTTGGGGCAGAACGGAGGAGCTGGGGTCTTCAATGGATGAGGTGGAGGGGCTCGGGACCCTAGTAGAGATGGTGGAGAATCTGCCGGTCTTGGGATCAAGGGCAGGGAGGAGACCTCTACCTCCATTATGTCGCTCCCGCCCGGGGGCAGGATGGGGAGGAGCTGACAGGTGAGGGGGCAATCATAGAGCTGAGGCCAGACCCCTATGAAGGAAAGAAGAGAAGGGTGAAGCGGAAGGGGGAGGGGCAGAGTGAGGTGGGGTGCTTAGGGGAGGGGGCGGGCAAACGAGCGATGGGGGTAAAAGACAGTGCCGCTGAGGTGGCCCCCCTGTATTTGAACGACTCATCTGTCCCTGTGCACCTAGAGGATATTGACAGTACGATCTCCACTCTGTCTATGCCCTATTCCAGGGAGGCTTGTATAGGTAGATGGCAGGCTAAACAACAAGCTGCGCCTAGTAAACATGTACGCTCCTGCATTGAAAGGTTAGATTTCTTTAAGCATTAACCCAATGTTCTGTGCACAAACCGCATAGTGATGATGGGGGGGGGGGGGGATTTCAACACATACGTAGAAGGGGAATATGATTTTACTGCACATTATTTAAAACATGTTTTGGGTGACTACAACTTGGCAGACATATATAGAAGACATAATAATAAAAGGTATAGGGCATACATGGAGAAACTCAAGAGCAAGGAAAAGATTAGATTATCTGTTTGTTTCCAAGACCATCCAAAGCTTGAGTTTCTTCATATATCCAAACTGGTTTTGACCACGACACAATTGGGGCTTCTTGTGAAATTAGGGGGGTGGAGATGGAGAGGGGTGGAGATAGGAAGAGGATTTATGAAGTTAAACACGAAGGAGCTGGAATGTGCGGAATTTAGAGCCAAGTTTACGACCTTTTATAATTCATGGAGGGATATGAAATGGGCATTTAAAAACACAGCTGAATGGTGGGAGGCTGTAAAAATCTAAATAAGGTATTTTAGTCAAATTTATAGAAAAAGGAAAAAAAGGAAGAGAGGCATCTTGAGAAAAAACTGCAAGATGAATTACAGGTTATATATTCTGAAATAAATTAGGGTAAGCAGGTGTGCGGGGAGGAATACAGAAACATCCAAAAGAAAATAGAACACAACATTGAAACAAAGGTCAAGAACTTTATATTTTTGGCCAAAATAACAGAAAAAGAACAAGATGAAAAATGTTCCAAGTTTTTTTTCTCAAAGTATTAAAGAAAAACAAAGAAAGTCTTTCATTTCCATGTTATGAATAGGTAGGGGGAAAGTTATCAAAAAATAAGATAATGATGCACGCTCAGGAATTCTATCAAGCTTTGTTTAAGCTTATTACACCAGACCTCAAAGATTCCGGCATCATCCCCTCGACCAAGATCTCTTTATACACCTCCAGTAAATCCTCACCTAGGATTCCCCAAAAATGACAATAAAATTATTTTGGTAATCCATCACTCCCAGGTGTTTTATCGGCTTTCAGAGTTTTCAATATCTCCTCTTTCCTTTTTGGATACCTCCCTTTCTAAATTTGTTCAGTTTTTTGCTTATATTATTTAATAATTCCTCCATTCTTGCTTTATCCAATCCTCCCTTAACCAGGGATGTGATAATTTGGGCCAAAGACAGAAACCTACCTTTGTGTGTGTTGAATGTTGATCAGGAGAAGGCATTCGACAGGATCAGTCATGACGTTACCCTACTTATTGTGGGAAGCTTGTGGAAGGCTACCCAAGTTAAACAATTTAAAGGCAATGCTACCAAATACTAATTTAGTGTATGTAAACTTCTGACACACTGGGAATGTGATGAAAGAAATAAAAGCTGAAATGGATCATTCTCTACTATTCTGACATTTCACGTTCTTAAAATAAAGTGGTGACCCTAACTGACCTAATACAGGGAATGTTTACTAGGATTAAATGTCAGGAATTGTGAAAAACGATGTTTACATGTATTTGGCTAAGGTGTATGTAAACTTCCGACGTCAACTGTACTCATCTGCCAAAACAGCAGCTTCAGACGCAGTCCATATGATGGAAACAAACATCATACTCCTAATGGTGAGCGTTACATCTGTCAATATTAATGAGACTAAGACATATGGAAAAGTTAGACCAGACAGTAAGCCTACTTCAGGCTGATATTTTATGCCTTCAAGAAACACTGGACTGACAGTATGATGGAGTAAGAAAGCGGTGGATGGATTTGCTTTATTTTAATAATGGTAGGGAGAGGACGTGTGGGGTTACTATTTTAATTAAGCGGGATAGTGTGCAGAATATTAGAGAAGTGCACACGGGTGAGGGTAGGCTTTTTAAGTGTTACATTTTTTAAAATGTTTATGCACCTAATAATGAGATTGACCGAGCCGTGTTCTCAGTTACTTGAGCAACATTGTGCGGGTAACCGTATATAGGTTGGGGGATTTTAACGTTCGTTTGACTAAACTGGACACGTCAAGGAGTACATTGTTGTGCTCTGATCTGTCTAGGCTAGTCTTGCTGGGGGTAATGAAGGATCATTGAGTGATGTATGTCGGGGTATGCATCCAAGTGGGAGCTTTCTCGAGGCAGGTTGTTTTAAACGGTCTCAGGCAAAGCCGCATTGATTATTGTTTAGCGCCTGTAAATGTGGTGTAATATGTTCACAAGATTAGGTATGATTTACATTTAAGTGATCATGCCTCTCTTGGGTTCCTGCTGGGTCATAGTGTGACTACTAGAGGGGGTGGTATGCTGTTTGATTGCTGAGCTACTAAATGAAGAAAAATATATTGATATGATTGCCGATTGTATTAAACAGAAATGTTGAGTGATTTTAAAATGTGTTTATATTGGATTGTGGTGGGACGGTCGAGTGGACTATGCAAGACGGAGGAATTTTCTTTTAAAGAGGCAGCGGATAGCTTTGAATAAACGACTTGACATTGAGCTGGAAAAAGTTGATAAGGTGGAGGGTTATGATGTGGCAGGCTTTATGGAAGCTCAGGCTGCTGTAGATAACTTTGAAAATAGTGCATGTATGGGGGCAATTGGGGGGTGGCGATCAAGGCTGTAGTGAGGAGGTTTTAGGTTTTATTGATGCTAAATTATCTGATGCTGAATGACAAAGATATGACGGTTAAGGAGATACGGGAGGCTATCTTGGCCAGTAATAGGGGGAAAAAAGTCGGGGATCAGATGGGCTGAAAAGTGAGTTTTATCATCAATTTGTGGATATTTTTGCATCTGTATTGTTGGACCTGTATGTGTTCATGGAACGGGCACAGATCGTTCCAGAATCATTGTCCACAGGATTGTTAAATATTATAAAACAAATGGAGTAGCGAGAAGCTGGAAAATGTTAGGCCTTCAAGTTTACGGAATACTGATATGATTTTGGCAAGGGTTTTCGCTAACCATGTTAATAAAGTGATGGGCGAGTATCATATCTGAGTCGGACGTACAGTGTTCCTGGGAGGGATATTATGGATATTACTCAACATATGACTGTTGAGGGAGGCATAGTGCTTAGCCTAGATTTGAACAAGAAAACCGAAATCTGAAGGTAACATGTGTGTAAGTGTTAAAGGTGCACCTAATCAAAAACAATCAACCAGATCCCAAAACAAAATGGTGCTTGTGGAGAGCGAGAGAGAAAGGCAGGACTGGGCACCAGGACCTTTTATCACCTTGTTGTTCCCAAACCAGGTGCAACTTGTCACCTTAACGACCCAATCAGCTCCACCTGTCCCCAATCTGCAAATATAAACACAAACACAGAGAAGGAGGCAGGGAAACCGAGGGGGTGTAACACCCTCACTTATGAAAATCAGGAACTTACAAAGACCTGAAAACAAAACCCACAACCACACAAATAAGCCAATACAACTGATCAAAAACCATAACTAATAAAGGTTCAGACACAAAATACTATACAAATCATAAAGGTAAGAGGCCCACCGGATGCCCATCATACCAGCCCAACCAAATCACCTGACCCCATCCAACCTCAGCAACCCTGGTACCTGGAAGCAACAATTTAAGAGAAAGAAATGGAGACCAAGTGACAGGAGAGCAGAAGCCAGAGCAACAGGAAGGACAAAATAAACACTGTACAGACCACCAACCGAAAATAAAAACCAACAACGAAGGCTTCGGAAGATTTACTAAATTGGTGCACGGGAAAGCGCATCAGCCACCACATTATCCACACTTTTTACATGTCGTACATCCAAATGGAACGCCTGCAGGAACAAACACCAGCGCATAATCCTGCGATTTGGGCAAAGCATGGTGTGCAGGAAAGTAAGGGGGTTGTGGTCAGTGTAAACCACAATAGGGACCACACATATACCTCAAAATGCTGCAACGCCCAGATTAAAGCAAGGGCCTCTTTCTCCCCCACTGAATAATTCAACTGATAGCTGTTAAACTTTCGGGAGAAATAACTAACAGGATGTTCAACACCCCCATCTGCTTGAAGCAACACTACACCTGCCCCTAAGTTACTGGCATCCACATATAGGCTGAAGGCAGTTCCAATCATGGGGCAGCCAACACAGGGTCAGAGCTAAAAAGCAGTTTCACATTTTCAAAAGCACTCTGACACCAGGAAGACCAGATTAAATCAGCCCTCTCCTTCAACAGATCAGTCAGAGGTGCTACAACCGTGGAGAAGTTGAAGCAAAACCCCCGATAATACCCAACCATACCTAGGAAGTGTAGCAGCTCCTCCTTGGTGGTGGGCGGTGGAAACAGATCGATAGCGGCCACTTTAGCCCGCACCGGGAGAACACGACCCTGCCCGACCACTCTGGTCACTGTTGCCTGGGCAAACTCACATTTGGCTAAGTTCACAGTGAGACAGGCCTCAGTCAAACGTTCAAACAGAGTCCGTATCTGCACCAGATAGCGCTCCCAAGGGTCACTATAAAACAACCACATCATCTAGATAAACAGCACAGTCTTCAAGGCCAGAGATCACCCTATTCATAAGACGCTGAAACGTAGCAGGAGCGTTGCGTAGGCCTAAACTCTTGACCGTATAGGAGAAAAGACCTGAAGGAATAATAAAAGCAGATATTTCACGAGCTCTTGATGACAAAGGCACCTGCCAGTAACCCTTCAGTAAACCAAACTTGCTGAAAAACCGGGCAGCACACAACTTCCATCCGTGGGAGTGGGTAACAGTCCGGTTATGTCACACTAAACTTCCGGTAGTCAGTGCAAAATCTAAGAGAACCATCTGGCTTGCTCACCAAGAGACACCGGGAGGCCCAACTGGAGAATGATGGTACAGCGATATCATTAACCAGCATGTACTAGGCGTCCCGCTAGCGGGACAACTTCCGCTGAAACTGAAGGGCTCACAATTCAAATAAATAATCTTCAAAATGATGGATATTAAACATTTAGGTACATACAAGTGTCTTAAGTTTACTGTCCGATTTACAGTAGGCTTTACAGCGAAAGCATGCCATGCGATTGTTTGAGAACGGCGCCCCACATCAACAAATTTTTCCACCGTCACAGGTTTCATAAAATCACAAATAGCGATTAAATATTCACTTTTTGAAAATCTTCCTCTGATTTGTCATCCAAAGGGTCCCAGCTATAACATGTAGTGTCATTCTGTTAGATAAAATCCTTCTTCATATCACAAAAAGTCAATTTAGTTGGCGCCATCGATTTGACTAATCCACTCGTTCAACATGCAGAGAAAGGAATCCGGAAATCTGCACCTAAACTTTGTTTCAACAAGTCAAAATACATTTATATTTATTCCTCAGGTACCCTAAAATGTAATTAAACTATAATATTTCATACGGAAAGATTTCTTTGGATTTTCTCCTACCATATCTATGTGTCAGCAAAACAAACTGAAAATCAGTGATCAAATCAGTTAACTCTGCTTGACAATCAGACAGGTGACCCAACAAACTCTCCCAAGTTTGCAAGGGACTCTGAATTCAACCTACCCTGCAAAATACCACCACCAGGGCCCGGCACCCCCTGTTAATCACACTGCATGTGAAGGTGACGTGGCTGACCTCAGATCAACGGATTCCACCAAAAGAACAGGACTAACCACGTCGGTTTTAGCACATAGTTCTGATTTAGCCAATTCAGAAGACAAACGAGCATAATAGGGCTTTAACAAATTGACATGGCAGAGCTGATTCGCCTTTCTGCGCTCAAGGGTAGCAATCAGATCGGACAATTGACGAACCACAGTGTATGGGCCGCTGAATTTGGCCTGAAAAGGAGAACCAACAATGGGCAGCAGAGCCAGAACCTGGTCCCCTGGACTAAATTGTCGCGGCTCAGCTCGCCGGTCAAAGAACCTTTTCATCCTCACCTGAGAGGAAGCTAGTTTTTCTTTAGCCATTTCACAAGCTACATACAACCGGTGTCAGAAACACTAACATATGACGACAAATTTGGGGGAGGCTCAACCACCTTCCAATCCTCCTTTAATACAGCAAGAGGACCATGCACAGTATGACCAAAAACAAGGTCATTAGGACTGAAACCAGTGCTCTCGTGATACTTCTTTAACAGCGAGTAGCAACCAGCATAACCCCTCTTCCCAGTCACGTTTTAATTCAGTGCAGTACGCACGTAACAGTGACTTCAAAGTCTGATAAATGCTCAAGGGCCCCTTGACTCTGCACATGATAAGCACTGGCCTGATTATGTTTTAAACACAATTGTCACAAGAGTTGTAAAAATATGTGCGAAGTGAAGTTGGAACCCTGATGGCTCTGAATAAACTGAGGTAATCCAAAAATGTAGATAAACGGTGACAAAGCCTTCACAACAGATTTAGTCGTAATGTTGCGAAGTGGATAGGGTGCAGAATCTCGTAGCCTGACAAATCAGTTATAATGTAGGTGCTACCAGCTTTAGAACGGAGTAAGGGTCCAACACAATCAATAAGCAAATGCTCAAATGGCTGGCCTGTAACAGTAATAGGTTGTAACGGGACGGGCCTTAACATCTGATTAGGCTTCCCAGTCAGCTGACAAACATGGCATGTTTTGATGTAAGTGGAAATGTCTTTAAACGAGGCCAATAAAAATGACGCACAATTCGATCATAGGTTTTACTAACGCCTAAGTGATCAGAAACGTCATGAGATGTTTTCAAAACTAGATCACAAAGCTTAGAAGGGACTGCGATCTGAACAATAGCATCACCCACAACTTTTGCTGTGAGGCGTCCATTTCCTCATCAACAACTGATCTGGAACGTTGTAACCCTGGGCAACACTCCTTACCTCAACCGGAAGTACTTGATCAAATAAACCTTAAGGTAGGATCAGCGGACTGCTCCATCACAAGATCACTACAGGACATAGGCAAAGGTCAATCATTTAATGGATTATCTAACTGTTCGGTTATGTGTTGTGTAAATTTAGTTTTAACCGTAGTGTCAACACGGCTCATAGTACGAGTCACAGTGCATGCAGAGAATACCTCCAGGAATCTCTGTACGTTTTCATCAATAATCCCTACATGGGATGGGGTATGAGAAACCACCAGAGGAGGTACATCACGCCAGACACGACTAGAGGATAAATTGTTACCAAAATCACATGAACACCATTAATGGGTAGAAAGGGACACACCCCAAGGTGTTTGACTTTGTGCAAGGGTACAGACAATGTATTCAAACCTATCCCTTGAGTCAGGACACTGGTTCCTGTGTCTGTCTATGAGGAGAATGGCAGAACAGACTCCAAAACAAACAATTCATAGGCACCAATGTCTCACAGAATCTTTCCCGGCACATTCACTTCCCAATAGTGAAACAACCCTTTGTGACAAATTGCAAAGAATCAGTACTAACAGGGTTTGGACAATTCTTGAGCTTGCGCAACAGGATTAACATGAGGGACAGGCCCAGCTAACGCAACAGGTTTTACATTTGTGCTGGCCAATCTGCTGACCTTTTTACCAAGAACAGGACATTCATTCTTCCAGTGACATTTACCTTGACAATAATTACAGATTTTACTTACATCATTCTCTCCACATGAACCATGTTCGGATCTAGATGGAAATGCGTCATTACACGAACCAAAGGAACTTGCTGACTGAAATCCACTTGAACTGTTACTCTGCCCCCAATCTCACATACGGGATCCTCCAAAACTGCCTTTGTGGGTCAGTACGTACAGTTGAAGTCAGAAGTTTACATACACTTATGTTGGAGTCATTAAAACTAGTTTTTCACCACTCCACAAATATCTTGTTAACAAACTATAGTTTGGCAAGTTGGTTAGGACATCTACTTTGTGCATGACACAAGTAATTTTTCCAACAATTGTTTACAGACAGATTATTTCACTTATAATTCACTGTATCACAATTTCAGTGAGTCAGAAGTTTGCATACACTACGTTGACTGTTGCTTTAAACGGCTTGGAAAATTCCAGAAAATTATGTCATGGCTTTAGAAGCTTCTGATAGGCTAATTGACATCATTTGAGTCAATTGGTGGTGTACCTGTGGAGGTATTTCAAGGCCTACCTTCAAGCTCAGTGCCTCTTTGCTTGACATAATGGGAAAATCGAAAAAAATCAGCCAAGACCTCAGAAACAAAATTGTAGATCTCCACAAGTCTGGTTCATCCTTGGGAGCAATTTCCACGTTAATTGTTAATCGATAACCTACCACGTTAATCTGTATAAACACCATGGGACCACGCAGCCGTCATACCGCTCAGGAAGGAGACGCCTTCTGTCTCCTAGACATGAACGTACTTTGGTGCGAAAAGTGCAAATCAATCCCAGAACATTGTGAAGTTGCTGGAGGAAACGGGTACAAAAGCATCTACATCCACAGTAAAACGAGTCCTATGTCGACATAACCTGAAAGGCCGCTCAGCAAGGAAGAAGCCAGTGCTCCAAAACCGTCATAAAAAATCTAGAATACAGTTTGCAACTGCACATGGGGACAAAGATCGTACTTTTTGGAGAATTGTACTCTGGTTTGATGAAACAAAAAAAAACTGTTTGGCCATAATGACCATCGTTATGTTTGGAGGAAAAAGGGGGAGGCTTGCAAGCTGAAGGACACCATCCAACCGTGAAGCACGGGTCTGGCAGCATCATGTTGTGGGGGTGCTTTGCTGCTGGAGGGACTGGTGCACTTCACAAAATAGATGGCATCATGAGGGAGGAAAATTATGTGGATATATTGAAGCAAAATCTGAAAACATCAGTCAGGAAGTTAAGCTTGGTCACAAATGGGTCTTCCAAATGGACAATGACCCCAAGTAATACTTCCAAAGTTGTGGCAAAATGGCAAAATGAACAACTGTCCACAACTAGGTAAGTTAGTCTTGGAGTGGGGGTATTTTAAAATCCATACCCAAAACGCACACAGTCCACAACTCAGGGAATGTGGAGACATTCTGTACAGGATGCAGGGGTCCTTGGCGATAGGTGCCCAACACAATATATTAATGACAGTAGCAAAGGCACTCCAACGCAGAATAGAGTGAATAATGGCACATGTTACATCAGCGTGTTTCGATACACTCAGGTATTATGATACGAGAAAGGGGAATGAGAGTAGCGATGACTCAGACATTGAGTTTGTTAGTGGCAACACATGTAGAGAGCTGCAGCTCAACCCTGTTAGAGCTGCAGTTGCGCAGCTTCTTCTGTGCAAGAGGCTGAAGGTGCAGTGCAAGCAGCAGTCTGTAACTCTTACAGCTGCTGGTGAGTTAGGGGCTCCTTGTAAGAATGTAAAAATTAAAGGAGACGGAAATTGTTTCTTCAGAGCGGTCAGTGAAGCGATGTGTGGTACAGATGAGTATCATGGAACAATTCGAAATGTCATGGTGAAGCAGCTAGAAAGCAACGATGGTACATATAGGAGCATTTTGAGAAAGGGTTATCGTTCAGTGTCAGAATATATTAGTAAATCCAAAATGAGCTCTCTAGGTAGTTGGTCGACCGAAGTGGAGATTCAAGCAGCAGCAGATTGTTTGGGTGTAAGCATATATACATACTACACCAACTGTTGGCTTGAATACAGTTGTAACGGTTTACAGGTGTCTAACAAGGGGATTTATTTGGAGAATCGTGGGAACCATTATGAGACAGTTGTTTGTGTCAAGAGGCCTCAGATGCAGTCTTGTTATGGTTACTGCAAAGTAGCTGCAAGTGGGAACAGTGTTACACCACAAACATTCAAGTCTTCAGCCTCCAACTCGCCCGATTCTGAGAGAGCTTGGCGAGCAACAAGGTCCAGTGAAAACAATGATTGAATATGTGAGGATGATCCCGGATACTGGCAAGAGGACGATGAGCATGACCACGAAACTCCGGGTGATGACTTGGAGGATACCAGGGACCACGAAGCCGAAACTCGTCACCAATACAATTCCAACAACAACCTTCTGGACGATGACAAGGTTTACGACAACGGCGAGGTTTACGACAACGACGAGGTTGACGACACGGTTGGTGCTGAGGAAGATGCAAGACAAAAATAGCAGATGCAACGTAAGCTTAATTGGTCACTGTTGAACAGATCATGGCTTTCATTTTTAGAATGGCTGGGTGAGCGCTGGTGGGGCTCGGCTCGGTCTATTTAGTAGTGCAGTAGTATGGGGTTTTGTGGGGGAGAATAATTGGATAAAATTAGAACAACATGGAGTAACGGGCAGGGGGCACAGTGCAGCATCGGAGTTGGAGGGAACACTGTACATCTGTGAAGAGAGAGCAGATTAGCTCTTTCATGGATACACCTAAGATTCACGCTGGAGATATTGTCATCGCAGCACACTTTGGTGACACGCCCGGAGTAGTGTGTTCGGTGACGGTGAAATATTAAGAAATATTACATAGACATGGTATAACAGTGCATGAAACGTGATCGAAATAGTCATTCACAATCTATCTGTGTACCTACAGAACGGCTCAGGGTTATGGTAGACGCCTGTGGAGTGGAGGTTTCCATGTTAGACAATAAATGTTCGTTTTGTGCGATAATGTCCCTCTTTATGACCAACTACCTCCTTTTTGTTCACGTGTTTTGTCCAGTAATCCAGTAATAAAAGGTGCGTGCACTAATTCCAGTACAATAAAAGTTAGTAGAAACATGCCAAACGATGTTTAACCTTTCTAGTGCAGGCGTTCCGCTAGCGGAACCCCTAGGCAACATTCCGCTGAAAAGGCAGCGCGGGAAATTATTATATATTTTTTTGAAATATGTAACTTTCACACATTAACAAGTCCAATACAGCAAATTAAAGATAAACATATTGTTAATCTACCCATCGTGTCCGATTTCAAAAATGGCTTTACAGCGAAAGCACAACATATGATTATGTTAGTTAAGAGCCAAGTCAAGAAAACACAGCCATTTTTCCAGCCAAAGATAGGAGTCACAAAAAGCAGAAATATAGATAAAAATGAATCACTAACCTTTGATGATCTTCATCAGATGACACTCATAGAACATCATGTTACACAATACATGTATGTTTTGTTCGATAATGTGCATATTTATATCCAAAAATCTCAGTTTACTTTGGCGCGTTACGTGCAGTAATGTTTTGATTCCAAAACATCCGGTGATCTTGCAGATAGCCACAGAAATTCCAGAAATACTCATAA
This sequence comes from Salvelinus alpinus, assembly GCF_045679555.1. Lineage (NCBI taxonomy): Eukaryota > Metazoa > Chordata > Actinopteri > Salmoniformes > Salmonidae > Salvelinus > Salvelinus alpinus. The sequence goes on from NC_092103.1 coordinate 1,743,777, forward strand.
TAAACATCGATAAAAGATACAAGTGTTATTCACAGATTTTTTTTATTTTATTATTATTTTTCTTTTTTTCACCTTTATTTAACCAGGTAGGCTAGTTGAGAACAAGTTCTCATTTGCAACTGCGACCTGGCCAAGATAAAGCATAGCAGTGTGAACAGACAACAACACAGAGTTACACATGGAGTAAACAATAAACAAGTCAATAACATGGTAGAAAAAAAAGAGAATCTATTTACAATGTGTGCAAAAGGCATGAGGAGGTAGGCAATAAATCGAATAATTACAATTTAGCAGATTAACACTGGAGTGATAAATCATCAGATGATCATGTGCAAGTAGAGATACTGGTGTGCAAAAGAGCAGAAAGGTAAATAAATAAAAGCAGTATGGGGGGTGAGGTAGGTAAATTGGGTGGGCTATATACCGATGGACTATGTACAGCTGCAGCGATCGGTTAGCTGCTCGGATAGCAGATGTTTAAAGTTGTTGAGGGAGATAAAAGTCTCCAACTTCAGAGATTTTTGCAATTCGTTCCAGTCGCAGGCAGCAGAGAACTGGAAGGAAAGGCGTCCAAATGAGGTTTTGGCTTTAGGGATGATCAGTGAGATACACCTGCTGGAGCGCGTGCTACGGGTGGGTGTAGCCATCGTGACCAGTGAACTGAGATAAGGCGGCACTTTACCGAGCATAGCCTTGTAGATGACCTGGAGCCAGTGGGTCTGACGACGAACATGTAGCGAGGGCCAGCCGACTAGGGCATACAGGTCGCAGTGGTGGGTCGTATAAGGTGCTTTAGTAACAAAACGGATGGCACTGTGATAAACTGCATCCAGTTTGCTGAGTAGAGTATTGGAAGCTATTTTGTAGATGACATCGCCGAAGTCGAGGATCGGTAGGATGGTCAGTTTTACTAGGGTAAGTTTGGCGGCGTGAGTGAAGGAGGCTTTGTTGCGAAATAGAAAGCCGACTCTAGATTTGATTTTGGATTGGAGATGTTTGATATGAGTCTGGAAGGAGAGTTTGCAGTCTAGCCAGACACCTAGGTACTTATAGATGTCCACATATTCTAGGTCGGAACCGTCCAGGGTGGTGATGCTAGTCGGGCGTGCGGGTGCAGGCAGCGAACGGTTGAAAAGCATGCATTTGGTTTTACTAGCGTTTAAGAGCAGTTGGAGGCCACGGAAGGAGTGTTGTATGGCATTGAAGCTCGTTTGGAGGTTAGATAGCACAGTGTCCAAGGAAGGGCCAGAAGTATACAGAATGGTGTCGTCTGCGTAGAGGTGGATCAGGGAATCGCCCGCAGCAAGAGCAACATCATTGATAGACTTCTCCTTAATGCAACCGCTGTGTCAGAATTCAAAAAAGCTTTATGGAAAAAGCATAATCTGAGGAGGGCGCTCAGAGCCAAATCCAGCCAAAGAAATTTCCGCCATGTTGGAGTCAACAGAAGTTAGAAATAACATGATATACACTGCTCAAAAAAATAAAGGGAACACTAAAATAACACTTCCAAGATCTGAATGAATGAAACATTCTTATTAAATACTTTTTTCTTTACATAGTTGAATGTGCTGACTACAAAATCACACAAAAATGATCAATGGAAATCAAATTTATCAACCCATGGAGGTCTGGATTTGGAGTCACACTCAAAATTAAAGTGGAAAACCACACTACAGGCTGATCCAACTTTGATGTAATGTCCTTAAAACAAGTCAAAATGAGGCTCAGTAGTGTGTGTGGCCTCCACGTGCCTGTATGACCTCCCTACAACGCCTGGGCATACTCCTGATGAGGTGGCGGATGGTCTCCTGAGGGATCTCCTCCCAGACCTGGACTAAAGCATCCGCCAACTCCTGGACAGTCTGTGGTGCAACGTGGCGTTGGTGGATGGAGCGAGACATGATGTCCCAGATGTGCTCAATTGGATTCAGGTCTGGGGAACGGGCGGGCCAGTCCATAGCATCAATGCCTTCCTCTTGCAGGAACTGCTGACACACTCCAGCCACATGAGGTCTAGCATTGTCTTGCATTAGAAAGAACCCAGGGCCATCCGCAGCAGCATATGGTCTCACAAGGGGTCTGAGGATCTCATCTCGGTACCTAATGGCAGTCAGGCTACCTCTGGCGAGCACATGGAGGGCTGTGCGGCCCCCCAAAGAAATGCCACCCCACACCATGACTGACCCACCGCCAAACCGGTCATGCTGGAGGATGTTGCAGGCAGCAGAACGTTCTCCACGGCGTCTGTCACATGTGCGTGTGAACCTGCTTTCATCTGTGAAGAGCACAGGGCGCCAGTGGCGAATTTGCCAATCTTGGTGTTCTCTGGCAAATGCCAAACGTCCTGCACGGTGTTGGGCTGTAAGCACAACCCCCACCTGTGGACGTCGGGCCCTCATACCACCCTCATGGAGTCTGTTTCTGACCGTTTGAGCAGACACATGCACATTTGTGGCCTGCTGGAGGTCATTTTGCAGGGCTCTGGCAGTGCTCCACCTGCTCCTCATTGCACAAAGGCGGAGGTAGCGGTCCTGCTGCTGGGTTGTTGCCCTCCTACGGCCTCCTCCACGTCTCCTGATGTACTGGCCTGTCTCCTGGTAGCGCCTCCATGCTCTGGACACTACGCTGACAGACACAGCAAACCTTCTTGCCACAGCTCGCATTGATGTGCCATCCTGGATGAGCTGCACTACCTGAGCCACTTGTGTGGGTTGTAGACTCCGTCTCATGCTACCACTAGAATGAAAGCACCGCCAGCATTCAAAAGTGACCAAAACATCAGCCAGGAAGCATAGGAACTGAGAAGTGGTCTGTGGTCACCACCTGCAGAACCACTCCTTTATTGGGGGTGTCTTGCTAATTGCCTATAATTTCCACCTTTTGTCTATTCCATTTGCACAACAGCATGTGAAATTTATTGTCAATCAGTGTTGCTTCCTAAGTGGACAGTTTGATTTCACAGAAGTGTGATTGACTTGGAGTTACATTGTGTTGTTTAAGTGTTCCCTTTATTTTTTTGAGCAGTGTATATTAATTTACCTTTGATGATCTTCACCAGAATGCACTCCCAGGAATCCCAGTTCGACAAATTACTGATTTGTTCCAATAATTTTAAAACCGGAGAATTCCATTGTCTGTAGCAAAGGACTGGAACGAGAGCTAACTCTGTCGGGAGCGTGCGTCACGAGCCTGAGACACTCTGCCAGACCACTGACTCAAACAGGTCTCATGAGCCCCTCCTTTATAGCAGAAGCCTGAAACAAGTTTCTAAAGACGGTTGACATCTAGTGGAAGCCTTAGGAAGTGCAACTTAACCCCATAGACACTGTGTATTCGGTTGGCCAAGCTTTGAAAAACTACAAACCTCAGATATCCCACTTCCTGGTTGGATTTTTCTCAGGTTTTCGCCTGCTATGTGAGTTCTGTTATACTCACAGACATCATTCAAACTGTTTTAGAAACGTCAGTGTGTTTTTTTATCCAATACAACTAATAATATGCATATATTAGCATCTGGGACAGAGTAGCAGGCAGTTTACTCTGGGCACCTTTTTATCCAAGCTAATCAATACTGCCCCCCTGTCCCAAAGAATTTAATACTCTGGATAGTTATTTTGTTAAGAATTGATAGTTTAGTTTGATATCTAACTTAGCGAAATGTTTTATACCTGTGTGACTGATTGCTACCCAGCCTTGTACACATCCTTGTATGAGATAATACAATTTAATTAAACGCTGGTACATGTATCAAGATGTCTTTGCTTGTCTCTGTCTCTTTCTTCTATACCTGCATGTACTCATCATCCTTATATGAGCTAATAATGAGACTAAACAATGGTACATGTATCACGCCTTTATTACTTCAGACAGAAATATGATACACATGATGGTACACCAACAGTAGTATCACATTTGTACAGAGCTCGCTTGTCACAAGAGGTTTAATGTCAACTGTTTTTCCTGTGGTACATAAGCATGTAAGCTACCCCATCATATAAGTTAGATCTTGCTTCGTAGGTTGTCTTGACATCCTCCCAAGAGCACTACCTGACGTGAGTGTCGTCTGCAAGATACCAACTGTCATCGTCCCGCACACAAGCTGTGTCATGTCCACAGTAGTGAGTACCACGGTGGGCTACAACGGCGTACAGCTCGTATAGAGCGTCAACGGTCGCTTCGGGTTCTTTCATGATGTATTTCAGATCAAGAGTCTCAAGGAAAGCAAAGCGCTTCTCTATCTTGACTATGTGTGCGGTATCTCTGCCAATGTTTTTAACCCGTCCGATCCTCATACACACAACCGGGGATAATGACAATACCTTGCTCGTGATTTCGATCTGTGCAATGGTAGTCACAGGTCATCAGCGTGTTGTCAGAGTACTGTTTGATGTATTCCTGCAGCTCGTTGGGGAGATTTTCTTCGATCAGCACAGGGACTTAATGTGTATAGACTGGACTGTGTTACAACTCAGGCATCTCATACGTTCCTCCTTCTCAATGTCCCACAATTTCCCTATCTTTTTAGAGGGCCCACAGCCGTCTGCTAGAGCATTGATGATGCACTTGAAGACGAGGTCTGAGTCCTCCTGATCGTCGAAAGACACTCCGCTGTACGTGCTCATCGAGTCTACGAGAAAGCTCGGGTCGCATGGTAACGGTTGTCTTCGGTCATCTCGTAGATGAGACGTTTGAGCGTCCTGGCCACTGAATTAGGAGCCCGGCAATCCTGCTCGTCGCCTGGCCAAATGAGATCCCGTAGCTCGTGTGTCTTGTACAGCACTTGGACAACGCTGTTGATGCTGCAATAGGTACCGTAATGGATCAAGCCACGCATGGTTGAAGGTGGACAGAAGGTGGACAGAGATCTCGAGCAGTGCAGCCAGCAGGCTCGGTAGAACGATGTCAACGAGTATGATGGTAAGGACTGGTTTTGTAAATCAGTAAGTGTACAAGGGGATGAGGTGTAAAACTGAACATCATACGGTGTGCATTTAGTAGTCTGTCACGCTGAACGTCGCTAAGCTCTGGAACAGCTCTCTGAGAGATCTCACTGATCCCTGCGGGCTCAGTAGAACCATGAGGATCGTCATCCTGTAATATTCGACAGTGAACTCCTGCACAGGTCCCTGTCTCTTAACCCTCCTGTTGTCCTCATATTCTGTATACACCCTGTGTCCTCCGTGTCAAACTGTCCCGCCTTCACTAAACCCCCAATGAGCACATATGGGTCAGTATGCGTGTGCACAGCCTTTGCAGATATATTTCTTACACCTGCAGCACACAGTATGTGTTTTACAGTCCTTCTTTGGTTTGGAAAATCTGACACCTCTTCCTCTTACTTGCCCCAGGTGGTGCAGTGGCTAGGACAGCTGGCTCCTCAGGTTGATCACAAGAGCTGCAGATGCTTCTCTTTCGATGAATGGAGTTACAAGTGCCTTTCCCAGCTGCTCCAGGAACACCCTCCTCTTGTTCTGCTTATGAGGCATCCAGCTAGGGTTGATCTCTCTCCATATGACTAAGGAATTGTAGGAGGAAACATCAATGATGTTGTGGAAGATTGCCCGCTGGCCCCTGCTCGTCATCCTTCTACAGCTGTATGTTCCAATCACCTTATCTAGGTTGTCCACACCTCCTTTGTGCAATTGTAGTCTAGGATGATGGCTAGCTTCCTGGCCTGACGATCGCTAATTTCAGCCTCTGTGTGCAGTGTGCTCAGAAGTAACACATTCTTGTTTTTCTTTGGGAGGTAGGAAACTAGAGTGGTGGTGGGCGTGAAGACAAACCTTGATGAGAAGACCTCTCTTTCCTTTGACACAAGCAGTGCAGGTGGGAGCTCAGACTTGTTCTTTCGAACCGTGCCAACCATGGTGACGTTCCTCTTCAGGAGCTGCCGTCCGAGTTCATAAGAGGTGAAGAAATTGTTACATGTGACCCATCAGTCCCTCGGTCACATCAAGCACAACCCGCCTCCCCTGGTTCTTCTCTGGGCCTCCACTGTTCGGCTTCCCGGTGTAGACTTGCATCTTCCAAGCGTAGCTGGATTTGGCGTCGCAGGCCACCCATGACTTGATCCCATATTTTGCTGGCTTGCTTGGCATGTACTGCCGGAAAGGACAATGACCTTTGGCAAGAAGAGATTAGCATCATCGGTAATTATTAGTATCGATGTCGGCAGAAGCAGTTGCACCCGCTCGACCCACTTGTCCCAGACCTCTCTTATGGCTGCCAGTTTGTCCGTCGCACGTCTTGCGGGTCTCGACTCACGGTCATTAAATCGTAGCATTCTCGCACTCTCTGCATCCCATAGACTAGCTGCAGCCTAACCTCGGGACCTGTATACACCTGCTAAGATTTGCAGCCCTATGTAGGCATGCAGGTCAGTCTCATCCATCCCTTTCCAGCTGTCTTCATATTTTCGAAACCCCTACAGATTTGTCATGTCCAGGATGATTGTCTCTATTGCTGGTGTGATGAACAGGTAGAATGTTGAGGCGATGTCATGGGCATGGGAAACGGCATATGTTGTGGGCCCTGGGGTCATCTCCATGACCTTATGCTCTGCCGTCCTTCCCTGTTTGTGATATGCTACTGAGGACCATTTGACAGGTCATCACATTACAAGTTGAATAATAACATAATTGGTTTCACTGATTCACGTGTCTGGACATGTACGGACGTGTACCAATGACCTGGGGACAGCGGGAGGATTGATCCCAGTGGCGAGTCAACATGACCCAAGGACAGCGGGAGGGTTAAACACAAGGGCGGGTCAACAAGGCCCAAGGACAGCGGGAGGGTTAAACACAAGGGCGGGTCAACATGGCCCAAGGACAGCGGGGGGGTTTTAAACACCAGGGCGGGTCATTTTAACCCAAGGACAGCGGGAGGGTTGATCACAGTGGCAGGTCAACATCACCCGAGGGTTAAACGTATTGACGAACGAAAACATTCAGCTTTGCACCCCTGGATTGTACCATATTTGTAATATCACAATATATACAGTACCAGTCAAAAGTCTGGACACACCTACTCATTTAAGAGTTTTTCTTTCTTTATTTTTACAATGTTTTACATTTTAGAATAATAGTGAACACATCAAAAAAATTACTGAGTTGGGCTGCCTGTCTCAACGAAGTCATAGAAACCTGGACATGCTCCAACTGAAATGTTCCATCCTGTCAGTACTGATGTTGAATGGCATTAAATACAATTTTTTTGTTCTCTCCCATCCCCTGTAGGTTTGTTGAACATGAGTGGAAATGAAACTCCAGCACACTGGTAGCACTATAAATATGTGAGTATAACTTTTCCAGGTGAGTTGAACCTGCCTGTGGGTGCGGTGGGGATATTCCTGGGAGGTCTACTGATGAAGAGGTATAAGCTTGGCGTTGTGTCTGGAGCCCAGCTGTCTTTCGTCACCTTCTTCATGGCCTAGCTCCTCCTCCCTCTGCAGTCTGGCACTAAGTGTGAAAACGATCAGGTGGCTGGTCTGACCGTGTCCTACAACGAGTAAATGTGACATCTGATTGGTGTGTGGGTTGGTGGGTGGGTTGATAAAAACAAAAGTTTTGATCAGTGGAATATGAGGGAGAGTTAGACCAAAACACACGTGGGCTTGTGCCGGGGCTCCCTCTTGTGGGAATATACAGTATGGTTGTTACTGAGCCAGGATTCCTGGCTGTTTGTCACTGTGTCACGACTTCCACCGAAGGTGGCTCCTCTCCCTGTTCGGGCGGCGCTCGGCGGTCGTCGTCGCCTGTCTACTACCTGCCACCGATCCTTTTTCCTTTTCTTTTGGTTATGTCTGTTTTGTGTTTCACCTGGTTTCATTTTGGTTAATAATTCGACATTTCCTTTGGGGTTTTGCGCGGGATTGTTTTCGTTTTTATTAGCTTATGTTTTACAGGTGTTTTTCCCTAGACTGTGTCTGAGTGGGGTTTTCGTGGCTATTGCTGTAGTCTTTTTTGAGCTAGTTGAATAAAACACCCTTTTCTTTGGAACTTGTTTCTCCTGCGCCTACATCTCCTTGGGGAGATCTGACACTGTGCCTATGTCAATGATAGTTCAGCAACAATTATTTAAGTGGATATAACTAGTGACATCCATAAGGGATTGTAGTGTTAACCTGGATACACCTGGTCAGCATATGTCATGGAAAGAGCAGGTGTTCTTAATATTTTATACACGCAGTGTAACTCATTGGCACTGAAATAAGTTATTTTCAACCATTAACTGGGGCCTTGTTGAGGCCTTATCTAAGTAAGTAATTGCTGATTGACAATAAAGTATTATTTTGATGTATGGAAAAAATATGGTATGCAATTCCTATGTAGAGAAGGTTCTCTCTGGTAGTTGTTCAATATGACTTCAACTTTTATAGGGCACTCTTGTAAAATAGATGTTTAATCTCAGTGTGACTCCCTGTTTAAATAAAAGTTAAATAAAATTTAAAAAACATCAACACAAACACAGGATATGGGGTACACATGGTATCACATCATTACATACTAGGCCCTACTGCACCTGCATTCCAGCACCATTCCAGCATCTGGAATTGACTCAACATGTTTGAGGTGGGGGATCAATACATGTGGGGGAAGAGGTGGCTGTCGAATGTATGATTCTGATATGTACAGGTAAGTTCATTGTGTGTGTGGGGCGGTTGGCGTCCATGTTTGTGTCTACTCTGAGGTGTGTTTGAATATGAATGAGCAGCAGTGTTGTGATGTGTCCTATCCTGTCCTTGCAGAGTGATCTTCCTTGGCCTCAACACATGTCTCAGTGGCTCATCCTTAGGAGGGAGGGGGACACCACCACGGGACAGACCCCACACTCATCGCTAGAGATCGAACTTCAGACTCCCTCCAAAACCACTGAACCCCTCAACACACCGAAAGAGATTACGGTGCACACCCTTAGAGGGAGCCGGAACAGGATAACTCCCTCCGCACTCACAAAGACACAGAGGAGGAGGAACTATCCAACACCCAGGGAGAGAGAACGAGTGACCTCAGTCGAACACAGTCAGAAAGAGGAGGTGGAAGAGGCGTTAGATAGAGGAGGAGGCTACCCCAGAGGCCATTCCTCCTGTTCATGTGAGCAAGAAAGAGCAGAAGGCTTCTGATCAGCCAAATGGCAGGCAGAGGGAGAGGTCATAGTGATTCACACCCACAGAGAGAAAGACAACCCACACAACCTCTTGGTTGAGATGAACCACACAGAGGCAGAGGGCCTTCAGGGCTAGCCAGTCAGCCTGCCTGCTCTGATCCTCAAGTTGATTGTATTTAAATTCATGTTCATTAAAGATTTTTATTCAAGAATTGAAAAGTCCCATTTACTTAATGATCATTTTTCACTGTCTTCAACCCTCAAGAACCAGGGTGAGTCTGGGTCACCCTTATACTGGGCAAACACAACTTGCATATCGTCATAGACTAGGCCGAAACGTTAATCTTTTAACCTTGCCTGAATAAAACAATGCATTTTTTTATAGTGAGCAAGAGTTGCGCTTTTTCCTTTTCTATGATGTTTCAAATTTTTGGTTGCACCCCAACTCAATGTTGGTTGAGCGCCCTCTGTTTTTTTGTTGTCAAATGATTTTTTTTTTTTTTAAATGTACAAAGTAAATTATTAAAAGCATTAAAATTGGGATGTTTCCCACTTATGTACACAACCTACTCCACACTTGCAAAGTGAAAGTTTATAGAAAAGTTCTGAAATTAAGTAGTAAACAGAAGAAAAGCAGAATTGAGTCCAATTATAATGCGAATAGTTTAATGGTCTATGGTTCAATCCCATTTTTGAAGGTCTGATGAATAATTAATATTGTTCCTCTTCCTTGTGGCAGGCGCAGCAGCACATTGCCCTCCAAAGCCTGCAAAATAATCGCCGGACTGCCCCTTTCCTAGCTCTGCATGGAACATCCAGTGTCACGTCCTTGGTGACGTGTGGGGTGACATCCGGGATGACCACAGCAACATCCTCTGGAAAGGGAAAAAATAGGAACAGAATGTAAACATGCAAACCGTAGTTTCTAAACACTGGCCAGTTGAAAGGTTCTGCTAAGATGCCATGACAAACGGCACCTGTCAGAGTGCTCTCTAAGTGTTACTCACCTGCTTGGATGTCAGCTGGCAGAGTGGCGAAGACGGCCATCGTGAGAGTCCTTTCTTCAGGTGTGACGTCCACAACCTCCAAGAGGGAAGAGATGGGCTCTGCCTCTGTATTAGGGGTGATGTCCACCACATTCAGGTGGGAAGAAGCCGGATCTGCCTCTGTATTAGGGGTGATGTCCACAACATTCAGGTGGGAAGAAGCCGGATCTGCCTCTGTATTAGGGGTGATGAACACAACATTCAGGTGGGAAGAACCTGGGTCTGCCTCTGTATTAGGGGTGATGTCCACAACATTCAGGTGGGAAGAAGCCGGATCTGCCTCTGTATTAGGGGTGATGTCCACCACATTCAGGTGGGAAGAAGCCGGATCTGCCTCTGTATTAGGGGTGATGTCCACCACATTCAGGTGGGAAGAAGCCGGATCTGCCTCTGTATTAGGGGTGATGTCCACAACATTCAGGTGGGAAGAACCTGGGTCTGCCTCTGTATTAGGGGTGATGTCCACAACATTCAGGTGAGAAGAAGCCGGATCTGCCTCTGTGTTAGTGGTGATGTTCACAACATTCAGGTGGGAAGAAGCCGGATCTGCCTCTGTATTAGTGGTTATGTCCACAACATTCAGGTGGGAAGAAGCCGGATCTGCCTCTGTGTTAGTGGTGATGTTCACAACATTCAGGTGGGAAGAAGCCGGATCTGCCTCTGTGTTAGTGGTGATGTCCACAACCTCCAGGTGGGAAGAAGCTGGGTCTGCCTCTGTGTTAGTGGTTATGTCCACAACATTCAGGTGGGAAGAAGCCGGATCTGCCTCTGTGTTAGTGGTGATGTTCACAACATTCAGGTGGGAAGAAGCCGGATCTGCCTCTGTGTTAGTGGTGATGTCCACAACCTCCAGGTGGGAAGAAGCTGGGTCTGCCTCTGTGTTAGGGGTGATGTTCACAACCTCCAGGTGGGAAGAAGCCTGGTCTGTGTTATGGGTGACAACAACAATCCTGATGAGCTCTACTACTACAAGGCACCAAGATGTCATCACAACAGGCATCTGTCAGAGTGCTCTCTATCATTGCTACTCACCTGCTTGGATGTCAGCTGGTAGTGTGGTGGAAACGGCCACCGCGAGGACAGGGGGGACTGGTAGGGTGGCTGCAGGGGGCTGGAAGCAGCTCTGCACCTCGTCCGCCACAAAGGCACAGACAGAGCTCATATAAAAAGGGCTCTGGAGGTCATCCGTGGAGAAGGAATGACTGATTCTCCCGAGGATCGACCGCACAGAGTCAAAAGCAGCAGCCCGGGAGAAAGGTATGTGAGGGGAAGGGTCCTTTAACATGCAGGAGAGCTTCTCCACTACGGCCGCCACCATGCCCACGGCCATCCCGCTTATTAGGATTGGGTGCTCTGAATGGCCTTCCTCTGGCTGAAGCCACAGGGCCAGGAGGAGCCTGGGCACCACCTCCACCACCACCTGAGATGGGCTGAGCAGGTTGCTAAGGGTCTCATTGGACTGCTCGCCCAGAATGCTCCTCACAGCTCTCTCCACGATGCTGTGGACTTTAGGATCACTGAAATCAACAAAAAGGAGAAGACAAAGCTAAATGATGTGCAATGTGCTCACAGAGAACACTGTCTTAGTCTGTTTCTGCGTAGTTCCAGATAAATGGATCAAGTCATATGCAGGGCAGTACATGGAACTCACATGTCAGCTGGCGAGGTGGAGTGCATGGAGCGGCGGAGCTTGCAGAAAGCCTTGTGCTCTATGTCCATCATTTTTAGGCAAGTGTTTACTTCCCAGGCCTGCAGTATGAAACATGAAGTCCCATTAGTGTAATTTCACAACAGATCTATTCTGCTGTGCTATCTCGTTGTTGAAAGGCCAGTAAAAGAGCTCACTGACTTGTAGTATGTCTCTAACTCTCATTCTCTTACCAGCCGAGCGAGGTCGTTTCCCTCCTCCAGGGTTTCCTTCCACACCCTTCAAATAAAACACAGAGCAATTCAACTTTCCTGGCTTCTGATTTTTCTGTTGTTTATTTTACCCACACCTCCTGGAGTGCTGCTGGTGGCAGGGAATTGCAGTGAAGGTGAGTGTTGACGTGGGACTCACCTCTCCCTAAGGGATTTTTTGGCCTGAGACACCAGCCAGTTGCTCATGTGCTCCGTGGTGACATGGGGCGGGACCTGGCCTTGATTCTGGAGCAGCAGATAGTGGACCATGAGCTTCTTCTGCAAGATGAGGTAAGGTGTGAGACCGTGCCACATCATGTGCTTTCAGAAGGGCCTCTCGCAACATTTCACAACTGCTCATGCCTGACAATTTGCAAGTGATATTAAGAACTCTTATGACCAACTTCTCTAAACTGTCTTGAAATACAACTCTCTTTCTGTTGTTTATGTTTTTGTGGGATGAATCTTACCTGTTTATTGTAATATGTTTCCTCCCAGCAGGCCTGCAGAGTCTGAAAATAAAGGCTGCTTCTACAGAATTCCTTTGAAGATAATGAAAATAATGATGCTTTGTTATGCACATTATGCACAGGCATTTACAGTATGCTAAAATGAATTTCTCTTAAGATTACCTTTGTGGGACCATAAGTGAACTCCGGAATGCACCAAACCCTATCCATGGTAAGATGGGGAAGAAATGCAGTGCTATAGATATACGGGATTGTCACACCCTGGCCTTAGTTATCTTTGTTTTCTTTATTATTTTAGTTAGGTCAGGGTGTGACATGGGGGATGTGTGTGTTTTGAATTGTCTAGGGTTTTTTGTATGTTTATGGGGCAGTGTTCAGTCTAGGTGTTTGTATGTCTATGGTTGCCTAGATTGGTTCTCAGAGACAGCTGTCTATCGTTGTCTCTGATTGGGAGCCATATTTAGGCAGCCATAGTCATTAGGTAGTTTGTGGGTGATTGTCTATGTCTTTACGTTAGTTGCTTGTGTCTGCACTTTCGTTTTATAGCTTCACGGTCGTTTGTTGTTTTTGTATAGTTTGTCAGTGTTCGTTTCGTGTTCGTCTTCGTTAATAAAAGAAGATGTATTGTTATCACGCTGCGCCTTGGTCCTCCTCTCTTCCACAATATGACGATCGTGACAGGGATGCTCTAGAGATAACAGGAATTACTTAAAGTCGCGAATGATCAATGACTGTGGAGTCGTCCAATATGCTGCACTTAGAATTAAGGTGTAGGCGATGTTTGGCGCAAAATAGAATGTTTATATTCTATTGCCATGGAGAAATTGAATGTGTAGAACCTGTATAAATGGGTATGCTTCTATGTCTTTATTTCATGAAAGATTAAACTCTTTATTTTGTCATGTGTATATGAGGACGTAGGAGCCCGTTCCGATTCATGGCGCGATTATCCAGGTGCATGTTGCTTAGACCTACTAATCCAACCTTGGTTTACAAGTTAAATACATAGATTTGTATAGGCATGTATAAACAATCGACCACTTCCATTTAAAGCAATGATTGTCAATTGAAAATGTGGTTGTTGTGTTATCCTGTTGTGCGCCTTGAGTGTCAGTCCCCTTAAGCACATTATTCCAATATTTCCGAGCTGTGAATTGACACAATGAACACTTTTGCAAAGATATTCGGTTAAAAATAAGAGTATCAATGACAATAAACGTATGACTTGGATTGTATGCATAATAGTGTAGTAAACAATATCGCTCAGCGTGGGAACTTTTGGAAAGTATCCGTTATAAGTCTCCATGGCACGTATCACTTCGTTGTCTTGTTGGTAATAGTAAAAATGCATGACAGTCCGCATTGTAATGGTCTAACAGGTGTTTTTCATTTTGTTTCTCACATTAAACAGACATTTGAGAACGGAATTGCTTACAGTTGTACCTATGACGCACAGACACACTAAAGCTGTACAGTGTAGTTTGAATAGTCAGTTTCAATTATTTGCAGATGTATTCCCTATTATTTACAAATCGAAAGATGTAACATTTGAAATGAATGTGGCAGAACAGTTTAGCATAGAGTTCCTGTGGGAGTCTTCTCCTTCAATCTTTTTGCCTCCTAGGCCTCGTTTCTCATTACATGGGATTTCCCCAGTGCCAACTTCACATGAGATGGCCGCTGTCTACTGTCATGTGGGGCTGGATGACAGATATCGCTGCTGTCCATGGTCCTGAAATATACAATCTCGGCTATTTGCATATGTACGACCGTACAAATTCGACCCCACACACATACACACACATTAATGCTAATCTCTCACACACTTTTTAACATTGCACAACCTGAAACAAGACACTGAAAGAGCATTTTATTCCAAGTGTGTTTGAATAAAGACCCGAAGAATGAAATCAATGTGTGGATGTTGATTGGACAATGTATATGTGCTTTGCAGAAGCCATTTTTTTGCATTCCCTGTAGCTTGTATTTTACTGGAGTATGATCAGATTGCTTTGTTTGAACTAGAATGAAGATTTGGTCTGAGAAACTATGCCGATTATTGCATGATAGCTATTTTTTTTATTTAAATAAGGCAATGTATATATGACCCCCTTTCAAAGAGTAGCGCCTTTATCACTTTCTTGCAGATATACAGTGCCTTCAGAAAGTGTTCATACCCCTTAACTTATTCCTCATTTTGTTTTCTTACAGCCTGAATTCCAAATGGATTAAATTATCGTTTTTTTATCATCTCACCCGGCTACAGACAATACCCCATAATGACAAAGTGAAAACATGTTTTATTTAATTTTTTCAAATGTCTTAAATGAAATACAGAAATATCTCATTTACATACAGTGGGGAGAACAAGTATTTGATACACTGCCGATTTTGCAGGTTTTCCTACTTACAAAGCATGTAGAGGTCTGTAATTTTTATCATAGGTACACTTCAACTGTGAGAGACGGAATCTAAAACAAAAATCCAGAAAATCACATTGTATGATTTTTAACTAATTCCTTTGCATTTTATTGCATGACATAAGTATTTGATACATCAGAAAAGCAGAACTTTTAATATTTGGTACAGAAACCTTTGTTTGCAATTACAGAGATCATACGTTTCCTGTAGTTCTTGACCAGGTTTGCACACACTGCAGCAGGGATTTTGGCCCACTCCTCCATACAGACCTTCTCCAGATCCTTCAGGTTTCGGGGCTGTCGCTGGGCAATACGGAATTTCAGCTCCCTCCAAAGATTTTCTATTGGATTCAGGTCTGGAGACTGGCTAGACCACTCCAGGACCTTGAGATGCTTCTTACGGAGCCACTCCTTAGTTGCCCTGGCTGTGTGTTTCGGGTCGTTGTCATGCTGGAAGACCCAGCCACAACCCATCTTCAATGCTCTTACTGAGGGAAGGAGGTTGTTGGCCAAGATCTCGCGATACATGGCCCCATCCATCCTCCCCTCAATACGGTGCAGTCGTCCTGTCCCCTTTGCAGAAAAGCAGCCCCAAAGAATGATGTTTCCACCTCCATGCTTCACGTTTGGGATGGGTTCTTGGGGTTGTACTCATCCTTCTTCTTCCTCCAAACACAGCGAGTGGAGTTTAGACCAAAAAGTTATATTTTTGTCTCATCAGACCACATGACCTTCTCCCATTCCTCCTCTGGATCATCCAGATGGTCATTGGCAAACTTCAGACGGGCCTGGACATGCGCTGGCTTGAGCAGGGGGACCTTGCGTGCGCTGCAGTATTTTAATCCATGACGGCGTAATGTGTTACTAATGGTTTTCTTTGAGACTGTGGTCCCAGCTCTCTTCAGGTCATTGACCAGGTCCTGCCGTGTAGTTCTGGGCTGATCCCTCACCTTCCTCATGATCATTGATGCCCCACGAGGTGAGATCTTGCATGGAGCCCCAGACCGAGGGTGATTGACCGTCATCTTGAACTTCTTCCATTTTCTAATAATTGCGCCAACAGTTGTTGCCTTCTCACCAAGCTGCTTGCCTATTGTCCTGTAGCCCATCCCAGCCTTGTGCAGGTCTACAATTTTATCCCTGATGTCCTTACACAGCTTTCTGGTCTTGGCCATTGTGGAGAGGTTGGAGTCTGTTTGATTGAGTGTGTGGACAGGTGTCTTTTATACAGGTAATGAGTTCAAACAGGTGCAGTTAATACAGGTAATGAGTGGAGAACAGGAGGGCTTCTTAAAGAAAAACTAACAGGTCTGTGAGAGCCGGAATTCTTACTGGTTGGTAGGTGATCAAATACTTATGTCATGCAATAAAATGCAAATTAATTACTTAAAAATCATACAATGTGATTTTCTGGATTTTTGTTTTAGATTCCGTCTCTCACAGTTGAAGTGTACCTATGATAAAAAATTACAGACCTCTACATGCTTTGTAAGTAGGAAAACCTGCAAAATCGGCAGTGTATCAAATACTTGTTCTCCCCACTGTAAGTATTCACAATACATGTTAGAATCACCTTTGGCAGTGATTAAAGCTGTGAGACTTTCTGGGTAAGTCTCCAAGAACTTTGCACCCCTGGATTGTACCATATTTGCAATATCACAATATATACAGTACCAGTCAAAAGTCTGGACACACCTACTCATTTAAGAGTTTTTCTTTCTTTTTTTTTTTTTTTTTACAATGTTTTACATTTTAGAATAATAGTGAACACATCAAAACTACGAAATAGCACAATTGGAATCATGTAGTAAGCAAAAAAGTGTTAAACAAATCAAAATATATTTTATATTTGAGATTCTTCGAAGTAGCCATCCTTTTCCTTGATGACCGCTTTGCATTCTCTCAAACCTTTTCATGAGGTAGTCACCTGGAATGCTTTTATAATTAACAGGTGTACCTTCATAAAAGTTAATTTGTGGAATTTCTTTCCTTCTTAAAGCGTTTGAGTAAATAGGTTGTGTTGTGACAAGGTAGGGATGGTTTACATAAGATATCCCTATTTGGTAAAAGACCAAGTCCATATTATGCCAAGAACAGCTCAAATAAGCAAAGAGAAACAACAGTCCATCGTTACTTAAGACATGAAGGTCAGTCAATACAGAAAATGTCAAGAACTTTGAAAGTTTCTTCTAGTGCAGTCGCAAAAACCATGAAGCGCTATGATGAAACTGGCTCTCATGAGGAAGACCCAGAGTTACCTCTGCTGCAGAGGATAAGTTCAGTAGAGTTAACTGCACCTCAGATTGGAGCCCAAATAAATGCTTCACAGAGTTCAAGAAACACACACATCTCAACATGCACTGTTCAGAGGAGACTGCGTGAATCAGGCCTTCGTGGTTGAATTGCTCCATTGAAGCCACTACTAAAGGACGGACACCAATAATAAGAAGAGACTTGCTTGGGCCAAGAAACACGTGCAATGGACCGTTAGACTGGTGGAAATGTGTCCTTTGGTCTGATGAGTCCAAATTTGAGATTTTTGGCTTTCAATGTGTGTGTAAAGAATCCAGGGTGTTTAGTTGGGTCTACGCTTCATTATAAAACTATTTGTTGAATGGTCTAAAATCCGTCAGAAGCTGCTTTCAATTCATGGTGGCTCTGAATAAGTCTTGACGGAGACAGAGCTTGTTTTGCCAAGGGAAGTGAAAAGGACTGAGGGAAAGCAAAATGGATAATACATGGAAAGGAACATGGAAGAACCTCAAAGAACATTGCATTTTCAAGATCATGTAACATCAAACATAACATTAAAATGCATCTTATATTCCTTCCCTTACAGAAAAACCACATGATTTCAACTTACATTTGATTTGAAATCATGTGAAAACATGTTTTGGAACACAACGTGATCACATTTTCACATGTGTAGTTTAATGTAATCACATGTTGCTTTACATGTTATCAGATTATCTTCACATAAGATTACATGAAAACATGTTTTTGGAACACTTCCCGTGTTGTTTACATGTGAAATTCATGTGGTTTTTGCGTAAACGCCCTGCAGTTCCACACTCAAGGTTCTTAATAATGCTTTAAAATGCACATGTACGATTGTGCATGTGTAATGGGTTGAAAACAAAGTCACTAAAAACAGACACCCATTTATTATTTATCCCCCCCCCCCCCCCCCCCTAATGTGTCTTAATTAATCTAAATTGTAATTTCTACATACTTTAGTGTTAGCAGTCCATCAGGCCAATAGATGGCGGTGTTGCACTGTTGAGGCAGGAGAAACAGCAAGTTCTGGCCAAGCGCTCACCATTCTGCAGAATAAGGATCAGAACTTTACAGAGGTAAACTGTGTCTGTTATTTTTTACTATTACAGGTATGTAACAGAACTTCCAAACGTTCAAATATATACACAATATGTAATAACATGCTATTTAACAACTTTGTCAAGATGTTATCACGTTAGGAAAGGTTTTGTTTTGGCTTTGTGTCGAACTGAGTGAGCGAAGAACGTGATTTACATTGAGTGAGAGTATATGTTAGCTTGATGCTAGCTGAGGTAAAAAACGATTTAGCGTCACAGAGACTATGTTTACTGAGTAGCTTACTTGTACTGAATTTTGTCTAGGAGATTTTTTTTTATAAAGAATCCATTTGTTAGGGATTTCTGAGTTCGTTTTCCATGTTATTGGTTTTGTGTAAAATTGTGCTCACTAGCTGGTAAACTGGCCGAGCACGCTCAGTCTGGTGGACTTTTAGTGCATACAGTGAGAGAGACGATTTTCTGGAGGTGCCACTATCTTAAAGCTGAATGTATTGTTGTCAGTTTTCTATAGAGGTAGCGGGTATATAGAAAAACATTCAGTTATTTATGTTTTCATATATAGGTGTTTCTATTGTATGAATGTGAAATACATTGTGGTTTTCATGTGAAACCATACACTAAGACAGGGTTATTTTGTGGAACATTTTTGAATTTTGCTTTAGGTAAAGTGTAATTTAAAGTGTGCACTTGTTTGATGTGAATATTTTCAAAGTACTAACAAGAAAATAGACAATTGAACAAGAGAAAAAAAACATTCTTCAGAATAAAGAAAGCGCCAGAACTTTGCAGACGTAAACTTGTGTCCGTTCTTTTTACTATTGCAGGCCGCATCCACGCATGCACATACACACGGACAAATACACACTAATGTTCTCTCTCTTGTGTTTGTCAGCAGTTCACCGTGGCCCTGTCATTCACCTCCTTCATCAAAGCTCTGTCAATGACCTACATGAAGAGTGCCATCACTCAGAGAGACACTTTGACCTGTCCAGCTCTCTCATCGGACTCATAGACGGCAGCTTTGAGATAGGTATCAACAATAACATTGAGTTGCTTGAGAATTCATGTAGTAAAAACCAGAAACAGACTACATGATCAATTTTTTTTTGTGGTTCAATCAGAGTCTGCTCTCAATACTGTCCAGTTTTATAGTTGTTCCTATTAATTGATTGACTGGCGTTTGTCCATGACTCTACTGTCAAACCCCTAACATTGTTTTATTTGATGCTATGTTGTTGCAGCCTAGCATCCAAACTGATATGGCATTTTTAGTTTTTTTTAAAAACAGTGTTTATAATTTGCGATTCCTGACTACTGTAGTGTTGTGGTTTCTTGCAGGTAACCTGCTGTTCCTGGCTGTGGTCAGCCATTTTGGGGCGAAGCTGCACCAGCCCAGGCTCATTGCTATGGGCTGTTTCCACATGGCTGTAGGATCCTTCCTCACAGGCCTGCCACACTTCTTCATGGGACGGTAAAACAACTGAAATACTGGTTAAACTTGTACTGCATTAAACTGCATTGGAGTAGAGATACTCCAATGCAGAGGATAGTTTCACTTTAGAAATAAAGAAATGTATCCAGTTGTTGATTAATCTCAGTTAATTTAGAACTAAAGTCTTGAGTAATTGGTCAGCTGCTTGATTATGTTTTGGGGCCATACATGTTAAGAGAAGGGATTAAGAGATGCTATAACTGACGTGGTAAGGTTGGACCCAGGTGCAAAGAAGAGACCAGAAGATGAAGCAGTGGTTCCAACCAGTGTCTCCATCCCTCAAGGGCCCAATTAACTGCCAAGCGCTCCCGGTTGCCTACATCGTAGTTGCCTTCCGCTGGTCGAGAACCGCTTGGAGAGAAAGGCGCATGGGTGCAGTTTCTTGTCCTCCTGATCGTAATCCTTTTCAGCCCTCTGTAATCGATGCAAGGACTGAGGTTTGGGTCAGAGACAGAGAGACAAGGGATACGTTTAGACAGGCAGCCTAATTATGATATTTTTTCCACCAATTGGTCTTTTGACCAATCACATTAGATATTTTTGCATCAGCTCTTTTTCAGAGCATATCTGATTGGTCAAAATTGGTCAAAAATCCTGAATTGGGCTGCCTGTTTCAACGAAGCCATAGAAACCTGGACATGCTCCAACTGAAATGTTCCATCCTGTCAGTACTGATGTTGAATGGCATTAAATACAATTTTTTTTGTTCTCTCCCATCCCCTGTAGGTTTGTTGAACATGAATCTATAGTGCACACTGGTTGCACTATAGATGTGTGAGTATAACTTTTCCAGGTGAGTTGAACCTGCCTGTGGGTGCGGTGGGGATATTCCTGGGAGGTCTACTGATGAAGAGGTATAAGCTTGGCGTTGTGTCTGGAGCCCAGCTGTCTTTCGTCACCTCCTTCATGGCCTAGCTCCTCCTCCCTCTGCAGTCTGGCACTAAGTGTGACAACGTTCAGGTGGCTGGTCTGAACATGTCCTACAACGGGTAAATATGACATCTGATTGGTTGGTTGATAAAAACAAAAGTTTTGATCAGTGGAATATGAGGGAGAGTTAGACCAAAACACACATGGGCTTGTGCCAGGGCTCCCTCTTGTGGGAATATACAGTATGGTTGTTACTGAGCCAGGTTTCCTGGCTGTTTTGTCACTGTGCCTATGTCAATGATAGTTCAGCAACAATTATTTAAACATAATTATTACCAGCCATTTTCTCTGTCCCCCAGGTCCCCTGGTGTACAATGGCAGCCTGTAACAGAGACTGCTCCTGCTTGGCTGGGGAGTGGGACCCTGTGTGTTCAGACAACGGCATCACCTACACCTCCCCCTGCCTCGCAGGCTGCTCCAGCTTTACAGGTTACGGCAAGAACACGGTACCAATACTATTAATGTACTGAGTGTACAACACATTCACAGGGATGCTGGCCCATGTTGACTCCAATGCTTCCCACAGTTGTGTAAATTTGGCTGTATGTCTTTTGAGTGGTGGACCATTCTTGATACACACGGGAAACTGTTGAGTGTAAAAAAAAACAGCGGCGTTGCAGTTCTTGACACAAACTGGTACCCCTGGCACCTACTACCATGCCTCGTTGAAAGGCACGTAAATATTTTGTCTTGCCCATTCACCCTCTATATGGCACACATACTCATACACATTCTCAATTGTCTCAAGCCTTAAAAAAACCCTGTCTCCTCCTCTTTATCTACACTGATTTAAGTGGATTTAACTAGTGACATCCATAAGGGATTATAGCGTTAATCTGGATTCACCTGGTCAGCGTGTCATGGAAAGAGCAGGTGTTCTTAATATTTTATACACTCAGTGTAACTCATTGGCACTGAAATAAGTTATTTTCAACCATTAACTGGGGCCTTGTTGAGGCCTTATCTAAGTAAGTAATTGCTGATTGACAAAGTATTATTTTGATGTATGGAAAAAAATATGGTATGCAATTTCTATGTAGAGAAGTTTCTCTGGTAGTTGTTCAATATGACTTGTAAAATAGATGTTTAATCTCAATGTGACCCCTTGTTTAAATAAAAGTTAAATAAAATTTAAAAAACATCAACACAAACACAGGATATGGGGTACACATGGTATCACATCATTACATACTAGGCCCTACTGCACCTGCACTCCAGCACCATTCCAGCATCTGGAATTGACTCAACATGTTTGAGGTGGGGGATCAATACATGTGGGGGAAGAGGTGGCTGTCGAATGTATGATTCTGATATGTACAGGTAAGTTCATTGTGTGTGTGGGGCGGTTGGCATCCATGTTTGTGTCCGTACTCTGAGGTGTGTTTGAATATGAATGAGCAGCAGTGTTGTGATGTGTCCTATCCCGTCCTTGCAGAGTGATCTTGCTTGGCCTCATCACATGTCTCAGTGGCTCCTCCTTAGGAGGGAGGGGGACACCACCAAGGGACAGCCCAGATAGAACTTCAGACTCCCTCCAAAACCACTGAACCCCTCAACACACCATATCCATATGTCCCCATCGGTGGAGGTGGTGGTACACACTTGTTCTGTAAAACACATCAACACATTTCCCAAATTGTTAGTAATATTATCACAGTTGAAATACAATGGTTGTTCACTGTTTTTAATTTCATTGAATGTAAGTGTGTACCTCAGCCTTGGGCTCAGTTTTGTTAACCCATCTGTGCAGAGTTGGATCCCAGACAATTTGAGGAAGAAGATATTAGCAATGTCAAGCAAGTCACAATTATTATTATTTTTAATCCACTCAATTGTCTCTACATAGAATATAGTGTTAATAACCAGTTCCTTACAGATCTGTCTTTGTCCTCAGGTAGATGAACCTCCTTATTAACTCTTCCACTCCCAAAGACCCAGCTGAGCCAGCCTCCACTGTTATTGTGAACAGCAGGGGTCTCGGGCTCCGCCACCGGCCGGCTGCCAGTCTGGAACTGAGGGTTGGCCTCGTCCATCAGGAGGATCAACTCCCTCTGTGCAGGGATGAGGCCTGATGCTCGGAGGATCTCCTTTCGCACAGTGACAGTAGCTGCTGGAAGAATCCCCTCACTCTGTGCAGGGACACTGGCTGTGAGGAGGATGTCCTCCCTCTCTTCAGGGATGAGGCCTGATGCTCGGAGGATCTCCTCCGTCTGCGCATTGATGCTTGCTGCTGGGAGAATCCCCTCCCTCTGTGCAGGGACACTGGCTGTTTGGAGGATCCCCTCCCTCTGTGCAGGGATGAGGCCTGATGCTCGGAGGATCTCCTTCCTCTGCGCAGTGATGCTAGCTGCTGAGAGAATCCCCTCCCTCTGTGACGGGATGAGGCCTGATGCTCGGAGGATCTCCTTCCTCTGCGCAGTGATGCTAGCTGCTGAGAGAATCCCCTCCCTCTGTGACGGGATTAGGCCTGATGCTCGGAGGACCCCCTCCCTCTGTGCAGGGATGAGGCCTGATGCTCGGAGGATCTTCTTCTTCTGCGCAGTGATAGAAGATGCTGGAAGAATCCCCTCCCTCTGTGACGGGATGAGGCCTGATGCTCGGAGGATCCCCTCCCTCTGCGACGGGATGAGGCCTTGATGCTCGGAGGATCCCCTCCTTCTGTGCAGGGATGAGGCCTGATGCTCAGAGGATCTCCTTCTTCTGCGCAATGATTCTAGCTGCTGGGAGAACCCCCTTCCTCTGTACAGGGACACTGGCTGTTTGGAGGATCCCCTCCCTCTGTGCAGGGACACTGGCCATCAGGAGGATCAACTCCTTTTGTGCAGGGATGAGGCCTGATGCTCTGAGGATCTTCTTCTTCTGCGCAGTGATAGAAGATACTGGAAGAATCGCCTCCCTCTGTGATGGGATGAGGCCTGATGCTTGGAGGATCTCCTCCCTCTGCGCAGGGATGAGGCCTGATGCTCGGAGCATCTCCTTCTTCTGTGCAGTGATGCTAGCTGCTGGGAGAATCCCCTCCCTCTGTGCAGGGACATTGGCTGTTTGGAGAACCCCCTCCCTCTGTGCAGGGATGAGGCCTGATGCTCGGAGGATCCCCTCCCTCTGTACAGCGACACTGGCTGTTTGGAGGATCCCCTCCCTCTGTGCAGGGACACTGGATATTTGGAGGATCCCCTCCGTCTGTGCAGGGACACTGGCTTTTTGGAGGATACCCTCCCTCTGTGACGGGATGAGGCCTGATGCTCGGACGATCTCCTCCCTCTGCAAAGCAACTTCGGCTGCTGTGATGATCTGCAGGTATAATATAGAGCATATAGTCATTCCCTAAAAAATCAACCACTTGGAATCTGTAACATCATTGACACATACACTGAGTGTGTTAAATATTAAGAACACCTTCTCTTTCCGTGACATAGACTAATCAGGTGAAAGCTATAATCCCTTATTGATGTTAATTGTTAAATCTTCTTCTCAGTGTAGATGAAGGGGAGGAGACAGGTTAAAGATAGAATTTTAGACAATTGAGACATGGATTGTGTATGTGTGTCATTCAGAGGGTGAATGAGCAAGACCAAAGATTTAAGTCCCTTTGAACAGAGTATGGTAGTAGGTGCTAGGCGTACCAGTTTGTGTCAAGAACTGCCATGCTGTTGGGTTTTTCACGCTCAACAGTTTTCCCTGAGTATCAACAATGGTTCACCACCAAGGGGGGCAACTCAATAGGAAGGTGTTCTTAATGTTTTATTCACTCAGTGTAGATCAATCCCTAGCATATACTTTCATTTGTATGTGTACTGATACTGTAAATACAAATTATATTTATGTTATCTACAATATATTATAATTCCGTAAGCCTCCCTGCTGCAGGGGCATTTCCTCCTACAATTTTGAGCTGATTTTCTTCACTTTAGCAATATTTTGTATCTTTGTTAAATTTCACATTTATTGTGTTTGGAATGGCACTGTTACTACAGCATTTGATGTAAGTATGTAGGACAATTACCCATAATGCTCACTGACTGAACATTCAAAATTACCATGGCAATTATTGACGCATTCACATGCCATCGGAAACTTGGAACCTCAGAGTTAAAATGAATGTAAGTTGAATGTAAATTATTAGTGTAGAGCATCCTTCTGGTTGATTCTGATACTTCACAAGTGGGAAACTTGAAATCATCATCCCATAACGAGTTAGCGAGTCAGAAATGTCAGAATTTCCTAGTTCCGACTTGAAGGGCCTTCTATGATGTAGGGCAGGTCAGTAACCAAATAATTTTACTGTGCCCAGTCGCACATAGACTTTTATGGTCACACAAGTTGCCGCCGGTGGATTCAAAATGAGTAGCCTAACAATTATTTACATGGCCCCAGTTACATTTGCAACCAAATTATTTTTCTGTGAGAAATCACAGAATTGCACACATAGGGTAACAGTGAGCAATTGACAGTGAGCAATGAGCAAGATAAGCATAGACGGGAAGTTGACTATAGCTTATTATTAGTGTAAATACATTGTATTTCTATGGTTGCAGTCCTCAAAGATTGAATTGCATTGAACTGAATTAATCAGATCCAATGATTTACCGCCCGTAGGGTGGGGTACCGCTAGTCATCATCATTATAATCACCATCTCAATCATTATCACCATACCATCATAGACTGATTCTTCTGTATCTGAGACTCATCTGACACTACCTTAGATATGGCAGTCTGCAACTCAATACACTGCCCCTGCATGCTGTTCAGTGTCCCCTGCATGTGGTTAATCGACTGCTTAACATCGTTCAGCAGGATCTGAATCTCAAGCCTGCAAGAAATCAGGTGGTTCAACATACTGAGATGACGAGAAGTGTAACGGATGTGAAATGGCTAGCTAGTTAGCGGGTACGCGCTAATAGCGTTTCAATCAGTTACGTCACTTGCTCTGAAACCTAGAAGTAGTGTTGCCCCTTGCTCTGCAAGGGCCGCGGCCTTTGTGGAGCGATGGGTAACGACGCTTCGTGGGTGACCGTTGTTGATGTGTGCAGAGGGTCCTTGGTTCACGCCCGTGTCGGGGCGAGGGGACGGTTTAGAGTTATACTGTTACAGAGGCTTCAGACCATGCCCATTGGACCATCTTTAGGATTCTTTCTCACTTAACACCAATCGTATTAGGAATGTAATTTTGTGCAGAAGATGTTACTATAGTGTTATTTAGAAGAAAAAAGGTGTACTTTGTCAGGCGCCAAAATTATGACGGGATGTCTCCCTGCTCCAGTGTCTCCCTGCTCCAGGTCTTGCTCACTGTTGGAGGAACGGGAGCCAAATTAGAGGAAAAATATCTATGGTTGTTCAGCAATGAAACATTCATGGCATAATGGGGATTGTCCTTCCCTGTGAAAAGAATAACAACAGCTGGGGTTTACTTTCTCACTTTTATATAATGTAATACAATCTTTAAACCCATCAGAAGTGTAGTGCTTACCTCCATGAAAATATTGGCCCCTGTTTTTTTGGGCTGCATTGTCCCAATGTTGACCACTAGTTCCAACTTGTGATGAGAAGGTCTTGATGAAATCATCAGGTCAACATTTTGTTAGACATTTCAGAGATAGCATTAACAATTGTACATGAGACAGTGCTTCCAGGTATTGAGGTATCTTCCTTCTGAGGTATGTAAAAAAAAATCTGGTTTGGGAGTACTCACATGAAAGGTATCCATGATTCTAGATTAAGCCAATCATGTATGTGATTACCATCCTATGGGTCAGCAATGGAATGATTGCTACACAGCTTTCAGGCAAATTTCTGTCTTGGGCCTGGATGAATCATTGAAATACAAGTAATATTGTGAATTTGTGATGCATAATTGCCATTGTAATTTGGAATATTCCATCAAAGTTATTTGTTTTGACAGTCAAAACAACTAACTCTCACGATTAATCACTTGACTTGAGTAACTTGAGTTGACGGAAATAGCAGATTTATATTCTGACCTAGACACTGACTTGTGCAATGCCTAATGCATAATCTACGCATGTTATTGGCTCATCATAGTATATAGCAGAGGGTCTCATAGTCCAAAAACAGCATTGGCCATAGGACTGCTCAGTCAAAACAACTAACTTTTACGATTAATCACTTGACTGGAGTAACTTGAGTTCGGACCTAAAACATTAAAAGTAGGCTATAGCTTGACGCATATCCTTACCTTGGACAAGCGTATCCAACAGGCCTATCCAGTCGTGCGTGAAGATACCTTTAGGCAGATAAAAGCGCGGTACGGGTTGAGACACGCTCGGTAATGTGAATCTGTAACACTGATATAAAAGCACGTTTTCATTTATAATTTACACTGTAGAATGACCTGCAAGCCAATCAGAATCTAGTTTTAAACAATACCGTGGGTTCCATGGAACGTCACAAACATATTAGGCCACTTGCGTCACAGATTACAGTCACTGAACATGGGTTTAATAGCTATATTGGCTATATGTACAGTATATGCACATCGTATTGAATTGAGATTACATTTACTGCACCACTGTAATTATGTAGCCTAATCCTATGAGGATCATATGTGAAATGTCAGAATCATGGCACATGAAAACATAATGAAATTGACTGCAGATTATAAAATTCACTGTGACACAATAAACGCACTGGGCATCAATGTTGTTTCATTTCATTTCAATGAAAATACGTTGAACCAACGTGGAATAAAAGTTGAATTGATGTATGTACCCGTTGGGAAGTGATCAATTCGAAATGATTGAATACATACAGTATTACAAAGAAAAATATTTAAAAATTGCTTCGAAAAAGTCTAATTTCCCTGGGCCACCCTAAAATGTATGTACGCATTACTGTACATCGTTTTGCATGAAAGCGTCTGCTTTCAAATCTCTGACTCTCACACATATTTACAATCTCGCGATTTTTATTTCTGGCGCTTTCACATTTGCGCGATTTTGTGAAGTAAATGATGCGCAGGAGAGCTCCATGAAATCAGTGACATGGTCAAGATGGCGACATGAGAGGGTGTAACATTTCTAGCTGAGGAACAATTTTTGGGTTGTCTCACAAAGTTTATAGTTTTCGACCCTTCCAATGAGCTTATCATATAAACTACAACGCGAAAAGTACGGTTTACTTCACTTTTAATCATGTCAGCACAGGTAACAGCCATTTACAGTCTTTCTTTAGTTTTTCATTCTTACTCTTCCCAATTCACTTAAACTATATTTCTTTATTTCCCATGGGCTTCACCAAAGTACCCCCTAGTGGCTGGATTACACGTGTATTAAGCCCCTTACAACACCCCCAAACATTTCACTGGCCTCAAAACAAACAGAAGATTTATGTACTAGTCATGAGAACAATGGAAAAAACTGGCCTAACAGCCATATAACTATCTAGACATGTCCAGTCTGCCTTTATGGGCAACGACGCAACCCCCACTAAACATTATCACACTGTGATTAGTAAAGGTAAACGAGAAAATATATACACATCAGAACATCTCTAGTTGGTATCCTGATAAGAGCTTGGCAGCCCTAAAGTGTTATAGGTTAGAATGTCTCTGGGCCTCCTCTGCCGGGCTGAACTGGGGGCAAGGTCATGGGTGACCCCAATGAATCAGTGTCCACTTCATCATGAGATGATTGAGTCTCTGAGCCCTCAGCCTTTTCCATATTTACCCCTGTCCTCTCCGGGCTCTCTCTGAGGACTGGCTGGCAGTCCTTCACAGTGAAGTTTCTATCAGTCTGACCCCGTTCCTCACTATTATCTGATACTAGTTGTGTGCTACTCTGTCTGCTCTCTTCATCCCTACATGGCCTATTGATGAATACTGGATAAGAATCATCATCTGAGCTCTGACTCAGCTCTCTCCCCATTTTGCTGTTTTTGCTGGGGTGGTTCCCTTCTCCACAGACCTCTACTGGGTGTTTCAACAAGTTCCTCAAATGGTAGGGAATTACATGACATGAGCATATTGCGATGCAGAACCCGGGCCCTGCCTGTACCCCTCTCGGGTTTGACCTCATAGACAAGGCTGTCATCACCTTTCCTGGTTACCACCACATGTATTTGGTCCTCCCAGTGTGATCTTATCTTTCCCGGCCCCCCACGTTCTGACATGTTCCTCACCAGTTCACGATCCCCTGAGACCAGAACCGAACTCATTTTCTTCCGATCGTAGTAGGCTTTTCCCTTTGCTGTTGATTTCTCCATGTTTCTACTGGCGATGTCATAGGCTTCAGCCATCTGTTGCTGCCACTTCTTAGCATAATCCTGGTATGATTTCTCCTGTTCCTTTATCTGTAACCCAAAGACAAGGTCAACAGGTAGCAGTGGAGCCCTTCCAAATAGCAGGAAATACGGTGAGAACCCAATAGCATCACTGGTGGTACAATTATATGCATGAATGACCTTGTTCAGATAATCACCCCAGTTAGCCTTTTTCTCTTCATCTAGTGTGCGCAACATTGACAACAGTGTATGGTTAAATCTCGGATTCCCCTGTGGATGATATGGAGAGGTTCTGGAATAGGCTATTCCCGTACAGTTCTGCAAGGCTCTGAATAACTGATTTTCAAACTCTCTTCCCTGATCATGGTGGATTTTTGACACAAAGCCAAACTTTGCGGAAAAAATCATCAAAAAGCTTTTTTGCTGCAGTTTTCCCTGACTTATTTCTGGTGGGGTAGGCTTGTGCAAGTTTTGTAAAGTTATCTGAAATAACTCAAATGTACTCGTAGCCCCCTCTGCTTTTCTCCAAATGCACATAGTCAATTGAAATCATCTGGAATGGAGCTGTAGCTCGTACATGTTGCATTGGGGCCCTAGTTATTACACTGGGTTTCTTTTGTTTGATACACTTACACACTTTGGTGATAAAGTGTTCAATGTCATGTTGCATGCGCGGCCAATAAAAGTGTTCTCGTGCTAAGTTCAACACTCTTTCTGTTCCGAGATGGGCCATTTCAGTGTGTAAGTACTTGTAAATCAGTGTTCTATACTGACTTGGTACCACAACTTGTGTCCTTTTTGTTGTTTTCCTTTGTAATAATCCATCTGGTGAGACATGGAGCCTGTTCCACTCTTGCAGTAACTGTTTGACTTTGTATGACTCTTGTTGACATTCTGTTGGTTTAGGCTTAGTCCTTTGACTTTTCAGTTCCAAGATTGTCGATACAGCCGCATCCTTTAAATGAGCCTGCATGATATCGTGTGGAGACAGTCGGTTTGTAACTGTTCCCCCCCACCATGACAGCTCATCTTGCACTGATGACCTTAGTGTGACCATGGATATCCACGTTACACAGTCATTCTGTTGTTGTCTGAACATTATTTTGCTGCCTGAGTACCTGACGGACATCTTCCACATGTTGTTCAAATGACTGACTAAAAATAAGAACGTCATCCAAATATGGTATACAGATTCTATCTCTTATCCCCTCTAAACTTTCCTCCATGCTTCGTTGGAAGGCAGAGGGACTGTTTGATAGGCCAAAGGGAATTATATTCCATTCATATAAGGCCCAAGGGGTGCTGAAGGCAGTGTATTTTCTGGACTCCTCTCCCACAAAGCCTTGGTGGTATGCCTTTCCTTGATCTAAAACTGTAAACCATGAATTTCCTCCCAAACCATCAAGTATTTCCTGTATACGGGGAATGGGATGCCTGTCCAGAACAGTCTTCTTGTTCAATCCCCTGTAATCAACACAAAGTCTTAAACTCCCATTCTTTTTCCGTACGCAGACTAAAGGTGATGCGTATGATGAAGGTGACTTCCTGATGAAGTTTTTGTTCAGGAGCCCCTGAAGGTGGCTTTTCACCTCAGCATACAAGGGGCGTGGCACACCGTTGTATCTCTTTGCCACTGGTATGTTATCAGTCAATGTTATCTCCATTCTGAGATTTTCAATACACCCTATGTCCATGTCATCTTTGGCGAAAACAGCTGATTCCTCTCTGAGCATCCGTTTGACTAATTCTTGTTGTTCTTGGCTCAAGTGCTGAACCTCTACAGGTGGGTCCCACCACTCTATTTGACCGTTGTCAGGGCCAGGCTCCGGTGGGGATCTGTCCTGAACCTGTGCTACAGTAACCTTTTCTCCACTGGGCACAAGAACCAGGTGACACGCTACTACTCTCTGTAATGTCCCTATCGCTGTTTGTCTTGGTAAGGTAATGTCATGTTTGGTAGTATTCACTACTGCAATGTCAACTTTTTGAGAAAAGTTGGCCGTTTTGATGGCCGTTTTGATTCTTTCACGACCTGACTTTGTCGGCCCAGGCCCCAGATCACTCTCACATCCGGTTCAAATAATTTAAGTTTTCTCCATTCCTGACTTATGATGGATACCTGAGCCCCTGTGTCTTTACACCCTCCATATAACACCACACTTGACATTTTTTACCAATGAGCTGTGCTATATTACAATGTCCTGTGATAGTTGGGGTAGTTGGCCCCCACTCTCTCTGTGTCATGGGACAAGGGGAGTTGTGGTCAGTCTTGCGAGCAGTCTTACATGTTGGTTGGTGCTGTTTCCAATGATCCTGTTGGCACACTTTGGAACAATAGACAGCTTTATGACACAATGAACACAACTTCAACTCTGAGATTCTCTCTACCTTTGCACTGCAGCCACTGCAACACTGGATGTAACTAGATGTATCTGAGGTCACTCCCCATTCCATGGTTGTGACCCCCAGGCGTTTCCTGATGGATGTGCGTTGCCCCTGATCCTACATCCTACTGCCCAATGGCTATCACTGCCACATTTGTAGCAATGATGGCAAGTCTGTTGACCAGTCTCATAACAACTCTTGCATTTTCTTCTCCCTGTTGGTTGGACTTGGTTTTCTGTTGGAGCGATTCCTAACTGAACTGTCACCCTGGCCCTGCACTGACTGTACTAATGAGGCAACCTGACAGGTCAGTTCTTTGATTGCTTCATTGCTCGCATCAATTTTACTCAGGAGAGGATTACATTTCTCTTGTTTTCGGACTGTGGTCTGTGAGGGCTCTGCCTGTGCACATTCCTCTCCGTTATCCCCGTTATCCTCACTCTGTACTGCGTTCACTCGTGTGGGTGTGAACTTATGGGAAATCCTGGCCTTTGCATTTTTTTTTTTCCTGACATTATCATTTGTTAATCCTGTAACAATGGCCTGCAGGCCTTGACTCTTGACTAACTGTGCCATATTTCAGTCCTGATCGGCACGAGCTGAGGCTGATAACACTTTCTGTGTCAGGTCAAAGACTCGGACTAGGAAGTCCAAGGCAGACTCTCCCGGCTCTTGTGTTGCTTTAGTCAACTTGTGATAGAGTTCAGTAGCATCCTTCTCTGCATAATGTGTCTTCAAGATTTGCCTTAGTGTGCAGAGTGTCACGTCTGTTTTTCCCTCCAGATAACTCCTCATCTTAAGCCCTGGGCTCACAGCTCTGATTACTGCTTCTATGATTTCTAATTCATGGTACCCTTTTCTCTGTCCATTTTCAATCTGATGTTCTAGGCTGCTGAAGCTGAGCTTATCTTTTTGATTCTGATCTCCGATCTGTCCATGAATTTTAAAGTCTTTATAACTGGACATACTCACTCCATTCTCTCTCTGTGGGGGGTGCCTTTCTGGAGCTGAGACCACTTCTCTGCTGGGCTGAGGAGCCCCTTCCTCTTCTTTTCGTTCTGCCGCAGCTCCCGTCTCTCCGCTGGGTTCACTGTCCACTTGCCTCGTTGGCGCCGACTGGCTGGGACTTGTAGGAAGACTTTTCACAGTATCCTCAGAGTCCGATATTCCTTTGATTTCGTCTTTCAGTTGAAGCAGCCAAGACATTCCCTCATCCTCTGATTCCATTAAATCCTCCTTCTCACCGTAATCTTCCATCCATTTCCATCAAAAGCGCGATGGCTCTTTCCTTTTACTTCAGTCATATACACCTCCTATTCCACAACGTACACACAAGTGTCGTAAATTGTCCTCAGTTAAAGTCCATAAACTCTGTTCGATTTCATCCAACAACGTTTCCCTCTCTCGACTCATATTGTCCTACTCACGTGGCAACAACGACAATGCAGGCAATGGCAAGATAGCGACACTCCGTTAGGTGGTTAGCCTGCTAACGTTAGCTAGCTAGCTACTCTCCCAATGTCTCTCACTCGTTGTCCGTTCCAGGAATATGGGCTGGTGCTCACATTAAAATAAATCTCAGCGGTGCCTCCAAATTTGTTACCCTTCCAATGAGCTTATCATATAAACTACAATGCGAAAAGTACGGTTTACTCCACTTTTAATCATGTCAGCACAGGTAACAGCTGTTTACAGTCTTTCTTTAGTTTTTCATTCTTACTCTTTCCACCCCAAAGGCTGGAAATCGTATCATAAAGCTTTAATTCCAAGCATATTTTCTGCTTTGTGGGCTCAGCGACATTGTACACCCTAAAAAAAAGCAGTCCTTCCTCCCCGTCGGGGAATTGAACCCCGGTCTCCCGCGTGACAGGCGGGGATACTCACCACTATACTAACGAGGAGCAGGAGGGTTGGCCTTTTGAAAAAAAGTGGAGCATTGGTACTAACCCTAAATGTGGAGTGTTGGGCGTTAATCCTTCTATCAAAAACATCTGTAGAGACTGAATAGTTAGAGCTAGAAACTAGTATGACCCGTCTTTGGAAGGCTGAGACTCTCACGAACACGTACATGTAATCGATTTTGCTCTATACTGCTCACAAGCCACACAATAGTAGTTAGAAGGTGAGGCGTTTGTGGGAAATCCCAGGACATTGTCACAAATGCCAAACTCAAGACAGTTGTCACTGACTAGTTGGATATTTGTTTCCCATTTAACAACTAAAGCCTTGCACAAAGTAAATCACCTCACACACTGGAAATCTACAATGGATTCACCAAAGTCTACTGAGAATGAGTAAATGTCCAAACTGTAAATGAAAGCAAAATCAGATTTTTCAAGAGTCAGTTGAGAATTCTACCATGACCAGAGATTTCTGTTAGCCTGGCAATCTAACAGAGATTTCTTCCTCAGGGGTTTGCATACTTGTCGAAATTACATGTTCAAAATTTCCTGCATTGGCCGGGAATCGAACCCGGCCTCCCGCGTGGCAGGCGAGAATTCTACCACTGAACAACCAATGCCTATATTTCTTTATTTCCCATGGTGTCACGACTCCTGCCGAAGTCGGTCCCTCTTCTTGTTCGGGCGGCGGTCGACGTCATCGGTCTTCTAGCCATCGCCGCTCCACCTTTCATTTTCCATTTGTTTTGTCTTGTTTTTCCACACACCTGGTTTACATCCCCTCATTACACTACGTGTATATTATCCTCTGTTCCCCTCGTGTCTTTGTGTGGTATTGTTAGTTCGTTTCGTGTGTGACGCTACAGGCTGGTTTTGCGCCGGGTATTATGTTAACCCGTGATTTTTGTATTTTGCACTATTTTGTGTATTTGTGCGCTCGCTTTTTCCTTGGGCCGGAGTGTTGTTACACAGTTGCGTCCGGCTGTTTTCCTCTGCCTAATAAAGCGTGCCTGTTCACTCATCTCTGCTCTCCTGCACCTGACTTCCTTCGACCAGTTGTGCGCACACTGACAGAATACCACACCCTGCCTTATGGAGTCAGCAGGAGCAGATACCCCTGTTGTAGGGGTCGAGGAGCGCGTCCGAGAGCACACGGCGATGCTCCACCATCTCGGCGCCGTTATGGACCGCGTCGTTCAGACGATGGACCGCTGGGAGAGACAGGGAGTCCCTCCAGCGCCTCCACCAGCACAACAGGGGTCGCCACTACTCGGCCCTCCAGTCCCTGGTCCCAATGGGATTCGTCTCGCCCTTCCCGGGGACTATGATGGGACGGCGGCACGCTGCCAGGGTTTCC
Organism: Salvelinus alpinus; assembly: GCF_045679555.1. NCBI lineage: Eukaryota > Metazoa > Chordata > Actinopteri > Salmoniformes > Salmonidae > Salvelinus > Salvelinus alpinus. The sequence continues at coordinate 1,778,359 of NC_092103.1, forward strand.
TGCTGCAGCTGGACCTGTACCGGCTCCTTCGGGACGTGAGAGGGTGTCCGCCCTCGTCTCGTGCCTCCTCGGGGAAAGCCCTGGAGTGGGCTAACGCCATGTGGGTAGAAGGAGATGCGGCGCTGGACCACTTCAAAGAGTTCACCCGCCGCTTCCGGGCAGTCTTTCGACCACCCGCCCGAGGGTAGAGCGGCGGGTGAACATCTCTGCCACCTGAGGCAGGGGACAAGGAACGCACAGGAATTTGCCCTGGACTTTCGAACCCTGGCCGCCGGAGCGGGATTGAACGACAGGGCCCTTATCGACCACTATCGCTGCAGCCTGTGCGAGGATTTCCGCCGAGAGTTGGCCTGCAGGGATACCACCCTCACCTTTGACCAGCTGATGGACCTGTCCATTCGGCTGGATAACCTGCTGGCCACCCGCGGACATTCAGAGAGGGCTCTGTCGGTTCTCTCTTCCAGCACCACCTATGGAGCTGGGAGGTGCTGCGCTCAGGGGGGCCAGAGGGGCCTTCACGTGCACTGTGGCCGCAGAGGTCACACTGCCGGTCGGTGTCGGGTTGGTTCCTCTGTGGGTCGAGGCAGCAGGCAGGGCACTCTGGCGTCACCCCAGGTGAGCCTGCACCATTCTCATCCAGAGCCTTCTGTTGCACACCTGTTCTTGCATGTTAACATTCCTGAGTTTTCCCCACATTCCCAGCATAAGGCACTCGTCGATTCAGGCGTGGCAGGGATCTTTATTGACAGAGCATTCGCCCATAGTTTAGGGATCCCTATTGTTCCAGTGGTTAGGCCCTTCCTAGTTCACGCTCTGGACAGTTGACCATTAGGGTCCGGGTTGATTAGGGAGGCCACTACTCACCTGGGCATGGTGACGCAGGGGGGGTCACGAGGAGAGAATCAGTCTCTTCCTCATTGACTCTCCTGCGTTTCCCGTGGTGCTGGGCCTTCCCTGGTTAGCTTGTCATGACCCCACTATTTCATGGCAACAGAGGGCTCTCACGAGGTGGTCGCGAGAGTGCTCGGGGAGGTGTTTAGGGGTTTCCGTTGGTGCTTCTACGGTGGAAAGTCCAGACCATGTCTCCACCGTGCACATTCCTCCCGAATATTCCGATTTAGCTCTCACCTTCTCTAAGAAGCGGGCAACTCAATTACCACCTCATCGTCGGGGGGATTGTCCGATAAACCTCCAGGTAGAAGCCGCACTTCCCAGGAGTCACGTGTATCCCCTGTCACAGGCGGAGACGGCGGCTATGGGAACATAGCTCCGAAACCCTGCGTCAGGTGTACATTCGGGTCCTCCACTTCACCCGCCTCCTCGAGTTTATTTTTTGTGAAGAAGAAGGAGGGAGGTCTGTGCCCGTGTATTGTCTATCGAGCCCTAAACCAGATCACTGTGTAGTACAGTTACCCGCTACCTCTCATAGCCACAGCGATTGAGTCAATGCACGGGGCGCGCTTCTTCACCAAACTAGATCTCAGGAGCGCTTACAACCTGGTGTGTATCAGGGAGGGAGAAGAGTGGAAGACGGCGTTCAGTACTACCTCAGGGCATTATGAGTACCTCATCATGCCGTACGGGTTGATGAATGCTCCATCAGTATCCCAAGCCTTTGTCGACAAGATTTTCAGGGACCTGCACAGGCAGGGTGTAGTGGTGTATATTGATGACATTCTGATATACTCCGCTGCACGCGCCGAGCATGTGTCCCTGGTGCGCAGGGTGCTTGGTCGACTGTTGGAGCATGACCTGTACGTCAAGGCTGAGAAATGCCTGTTCTTCCAGCAGCCCGTCACCTTCCTAGGGTACAGCATTTCCACCTCGGGTGGAGATGGAGAGTGACCTCATTTCAGCCGTGCGTAATTGGCCGACTCCCATCATGGTAAAGGAGGTGCAGTGGTTTCTAGGGTTTGCCAATTACTACCGAAGGTTATCCGGGGTTTTGGTCAGGTAGCGCCTCCCATTACCTCACTGCTGAAGGGGGGCCCGGTACGTTTGCAGTGGTCGGCTGAGGCAGACAGGGCTTTTGGTCACCTAAGGGCTCTGTTTACCTCGGCTCCCGTGCTGGCCCACCCGGATCCCTCTTTGGCGTTCACAGTGGAGGTGGACGCGTACGAGGCTGGGATAGGAGCCGTGCTCTCTCAGCGCTCGGGCATGCCACCAAAGCTCCGTCCCTGTGTCTTCTTCTCGAGGAAGCTCAGCCAGGCGGAGCGAAACTATGATGTGGGGGACCGGGAGTTGTTGGCTGTTGTCAGGGTGTTGAAGGCTTGGAGGCAGTGGCTTGAGGGGGCTAAACACCCTTTTCTCATCTGGACTGACCACCGCAACCTGGAGTACATCCGGGCAGCGAGGAGACTGAATCCTCGTCAGGCAAGGTGGGCCATGTTTTTCACACGTTTTGTTTTCACCCTTTCTTACAGACCAGGTTCCCAGAATGTGAAGGCAGACGCACTGTCCCGGCTGTATGACACAGAGGAGCGGCCCATGGATACTACCTCCATACTCCCAGCCTCCTGCCTGGTGGCGCCTGTAATATGGGAGCTGGACGCGGACATTGAGCAGGCGTTACGTGCAGAGCCCGCTCCCCTCCAGTGTCCCGCTGGGTGTCTGTACGTTCCGTCTGCTGTCCGTGACCGGCTGATCTATTGGGCCCACACATCACCCTCCTCTGGCCTTCCAGGCACCGGTCGGACGGTGCGCTGTCTGAGTGGGAAGTACTGGTGGCCCACCTTGGCTAAGGACGTGAGGGTTTATGTTTCCTCCTCCTCGGTGTGCGCCCAGTGTAAGGCACCTAAGCACCTGCCCAGAGGTAAGCTACACCCCCTTTTCTTACCATTCTCCCTCCCTCACAGGGGAACAGTATGATCCTGGTCGCTGTGGATCGTTTTTATATGTCCTGCCGTCTCCTTCCTCTGCCCGGTCTCCCTACGGCCCTACAGACTGCGGAGGCCTTGTTTACACACGTCTTCCGGCACTACGGGGTGCCTGAGGATATAGTGTCTGATCGGGGTCCCCAGTCCACGTCGAGGGTCTGGAGGGCATTCATGGAACGTCTGGGGGTCTCGATCAGCCTTAACTCGGGTTTTCACCCCGAGAGTAATGGGCAGGTGGAGAGAGTGAACCAGGATGTGGGTAGGTTTCTGCGGTCTTATTGCCAGGACCGGCTGGGGGAGTGGGCGGCGTTGGTGCCCTGGGCCGAGATGGCTCAGAACTCGCTTCGCCACTCCTCCACTAAACTCTCCCCCTTCCAGTGCATATTGGGGTACCAGCCGGTTCTAGCGCCTTGGCATCAAAGTCAGATCGAGGCTCCTGCGGTGGACGACTGGTTCAGGCGCGCGGAGGAGACATGGGACGCCGCCCATGTTCAGCTTCACCGGGCTGTGCTGCGCCAGAACTCCAGCGCAGACCGTCACCGCAGTGAGGCCCCGGTGTTCGCACAGGGGGACCGGGTCTGGCTCTCGACCCGAAACCTGCCCCTCCGCCTGCCCTGCCGGAACCTGGAGCCGCGGTTTGTGGGGCCATTTAAAGTCCTCAGGAGACTGAACGAGGTGAGTTACAGGTTACAGCTTCCCCCCGATTACCGTATTAACCTCTCTGGTACAAGTGGGACGGTAGCATCCCACCTCGACAACAGCCAGTGAAATTGCAGGGCGCCAAATTCAAAACAACAGAAATCCCATAATTAAAATGCGAAAGCACACCATGCGATTATGTTAGGTCAGCACCTAGTCACAGAACCATACAGCCATTTTTCCAGCCAAAGAGAGGAGTCACAAAAAGCAGAAATAGAGATAAAATGAATCACTAACCTTTGATGATCTTCATCAGATGGCACTCATAGGACATCATGTTACACAATACATGTATGTTTTGTTCGATAAAGTTCATATTTATATCCAAAACTCAGTCTACATTGGCGCGTTATGGTCAGAAATGCATTGTCTCAAACAAACATCCGGTGAAAGTGCAGAGAGCCACATCAAATTACAGAAATACTCATCATAAACATTGATAAACGATACAAGTGTTAGTCATGGAAATAAAGATAAACTTCTCCTTAATGCAACCGCTGTGTCAGATTTCAAAAATGCTTTACGGCGAAAGCACACTTTGCGATTATGTTAGGTCTGCACCTAGCCACAGAAACACATACAGCCATTTTCCAGCCAAGGAGAGTGTCACAAAAGTCAGAAATAGCATTAAAATGAATCACTTACCTTTGATGGATCTTCATCTGGTGGCACTCCCAGGTCTCCATGTTAGACAATAAATGTTAGTTTTGTTCGATAATGTCCCTCTTTATAACCAAATTCCTCCTTTTTGTACACGGGTTTTGTCCAGTAATCCAGTCATAAATAATCAATAATATTTCAACCAGACAAAAGCTTCGTCAATAGGAAAGGAGAAACAAGAAAGGCGCATTCCCGATCAGGGCGCATGGCTGATGAATGGACATTTCCACTGGCCACTGATTGAAAGTGCTGTATCTCCCTCATTTTTCAGAGTAAAAGCCTGAAACAATGCCTAAAGACTGGCCACATGTAGAGGAAGACACAGAGCTCATGAACTGGGTCCTAAGTCTTTGTATGGTGGATAGGCTTACAATGGAAAAACAGCCTTTCAAAATAATAGTACTTCCTGGTTGGATTTTCCTCGTGTTTTCACCTGCCATATCAGTTCTGTTATACTCACAGACATTATTTTAACCGTTTTGGAAACTTTAGAGTGTTTTCTATTCAAATCTACTAATTATATGTATATTCTATCTTCTGGGCCTTAGTAGCAGGCAGTTTAATTTGGGCACGCTTTTCATCCAAAATTCCGAATGCTGCACCCTACCCTAGTGAAGTTAACCCCTCGTTCCATGTGTCTCTCCTCAGTCCGGTGGTGGCTGGCCCGCTCCAGGAGTCTGAGGTGCGGGAGGTTCCTCCGCCCCTCTGGACATCGAGGGGGCCCCGGCGTATTCCATTCACTCCATACTGGATTCGAGGCGTCGGGCGAGGGGCCTTCAGTACCTCGTGGAGTGGGAGGGGTACGGTCCGGAGGAGAGATGCTGGGTTCCGGTGGAGGACGTTTTGGACCCGTCACTGCTGCAGGAGTTCCAAGGTCTCTGTCCGGATTGCCCTGCACCTCGCCCTCCGGGTCGTCCCCGAGGCCGGTGTCGGCGCGCTGCTGGAGCCGCTCGTCAAGGGGGGTTACTGTCACGACTTCCACCGAAGTTGATTCCTCTCCTTGTTCGGGCAGCGTTCGGTGGTCGGCATCACCGGTCTTCTAGCCATCGTCGATCCACTTTTAATTTTCCATTTGTTTTGTCTAGTTTTCCTACACACCTGGTTTTCATATCCCAACAATTGTTGTGTATTTACACAGAGGTGGGCTATTTAAAGAGTGCATGGCGGGTGGAGGAATTGACTAACATATCTATGGATATAGCAACCTAAAGCCTCTTTTCATCTGTCTAATGGGTAGGCCTACCTCTTATTTCTTAAATAGGAAGAAATAGGCTCCAACACATATCCCTAATTAAAATGAAGACGTTTATCTTCTTCGGGATAGGTGTCAGTATTTTCACGTCCGGATAAAAAGCATGTCCAAAGTAAACTGCCTGCTACTCAGGCCCAGAAGCTAAGATATGCATACTATTAGTAGATTTGGATAGAAAACACTCTGACGTTTCAAAAACTGTTTGAATCATGTCTGTGAGTATAACAGAACTTATTTGGCAGGCGAAACCCCGAGGACAAACCATTCAGATTCTTTTTTTTTGAGGTCACTCTCTTTTCAATGGGATTTCATTGGGAATCCAGATTTCTAAGGGACTTGCTTGCAGTTCCTATCGCTTCCACTGGATGTCAACAGTCTTTAGAAATTGATTGAGGTTTTTCCTTTGAGAAATGAAGAAGTAGCACTGTTCAGAATGAGGCTCGAGGGAAGTGTACTCTTTGTTAGAGGCGCATGACCTGAAAGCTCGCTACACTTTGTTTTCCTCCGGTATTGAACACAGTTTATCCCGTCTTAAATTTTATTGATTATTTACGTAAAAAAATACCTAAAGTTGTATTAGGAAAGTTGTTTGAAATGTTTGGACAAAGATTACAGGTAACTTATGAGATAATTTGTAGTCATGTTGCGCGAGTTGGAACCTGTGTTCTTCTGGATCAAACGCGCCAAATAAATGGACATTGTGGATATATATCGACGGAATTAATCGAACAAAAGGACCATTTGTGATGTTTATGGGACATATTGGAGTGCCAACAGAAGAAGCTCGTCAAAGGTAAAGCATGAATTTATTTGAATTTGGTGCTCTGCATTTTCACTGGATGTTGGCCAGGTGGGACGGTACCAGAGAAGATAACATCTACGGAATCAGTGTCCCCCCCGCGGGACGGTTGAGCTAACGTAGGCCAATGTGATTAGCATGAGGTTATTCTTAAAATAAAGTGGTGATCCTAACTGACCTAAGACAGGGGATTTTTACTAGGATTACATTTTAGGAATTGTGAAAAACTGAGTTTAAATGTATTTGGCTATGGTGTATGTAAACTTCCGACTTCAACTGTATACGGTGTATATATATATAAATTCAGCAAAAAAAGAAACGTCCTCATTGTCAACTGCGTTCATTTTCAGCAAACTTAACATGTGTAAATATTTGTATGAACATAGCAAGATTAAACAACTGAGACATAAATTGAACCAGTTCCACATAAATGGAATAATGTGTCCCTGAACAAAGGGGGGGGGTGAAAATCAAAAGTAACAGTCAGTATCTGGTGTGGCCACCAACTGCATTAAGTACTGCAGTGCATCTCCTCATGGACTGCACCAGATTTGCCAGTTCTTGCTGTGAGATGTTACCCCACTTTTCCACCAAGGCACCTGCAAGTTCCCGGACATTTCTGGGGGGAATGGCCCTAGCTCTCACCCTCCGATCCAACAGGTCCCAGATGTGCTCAATGGGATTGAGATACGGGCTCTTTGCTGACCATGGCAGAACACTGATATTCCTGTCTTGCAGGAAATCATGCACAGAACGAGCATTATGGCTGGCGGCATTGTCATGCTGGAGGGTCCTGTCAGGATGAGCCTGCAGGAAGTGTACCATATGAGGGAGGAGGATGTCTTCCCTGTAATACACAGCGTTGAGACTGCCTGCAATGACAACAAGCTCAGTCCGATGATGCTGTGACACACCGCCCCAGACCATGACGGACCCTCCACCTCCAAATCGATCCCGCTCCAGAGTACAGGCCTCGGTGTAACGCTCATTCCTTCGACGATAAACGTAAATCCGATCATCACCCCCGGTGAGACAAAACCGCGAATTGTCAGTGAAGAGCACTTTTTGGCAGTCCTGTCTGGTCCAGCGACGGTGGGTTTGTGCCCGCTGTTGCCGGTGATGTCTGGTGAGGACCTGCCTTACAACAGGCCTACAAGCCCTCAGTCCAGCCTCTCTCAGCCTATTGCGGACAGTCTGAGCACTGATGGAGGGATTGTGTGTGGGAAACATGGGAAACAGTGTTTAAACCCTTTACAATGAAGATCTGTGAAGTTACTTGAATTCTCTTTGAAAGACCGGGTCCCTAAAAAGGGACGTTTCTTTTTTTGCTGAGTTTATATATATATATATATATATATAATTTATGATTTTATATGGGAATCAAAAAGCTTTCATGAATGTTCACCATGTGCTGAGCACTGTCAACAGACCCCATTATGACATCACAATGTAACGGAAGCCTTGCCATGATATCATTGCTGGTTCCATCTGACAAGCAACATTTCATTTCCACTCATTTCATGATAGATCTCTCACAGAGATAGGTTAAGTTCTTATTTTGATAGTGTTCATATTTATCATCAATGGCTTATCGAGGAAGAAAATCAAGTGAGTTTGACAAACTCCAGAAGGAGAATTCTCAGATGAAGAGCGTCATCATTGAAGTGGACATTCTCTCTTTCTCCCCTGACCCATCTGTCTATCGCCTCCTTTGAATTCCATGCTGTCACAGTTACCAGCCCTTTCAAGCTTAACATCCTTATCATTTATCGCCCTCCAGGTTCCCTTGGAGAGTTCATCAATGAGCTTGACGCCCTGATAAGTTCCTTTCCTGAGGATGGCTCACCTCTCACAGTTCTGGGTGACTTTAACCTCCCCACGTCTACCTTTGACTCATTCCTCTCTGCCTCCTTCTTTCCACTCCTCTCCTCTTTTGACCTCACCCTCTCACCTTCCCCCCCTACTCACAAGGCAGGCAATACGCTTGACCTCATCTTTACTAGATGCTGTTCTTCCACTAATCTCATTGCAACTCCCCTCCAAGTCTCCGACCACTACCTTGTATCCTTTTCCCTCTCGCTCTCATCCAACACTTCCCACACTGCCCCTACTCGGATGGTATCGCGCCGTCCCAACCTTCGCTCTCTCTCCCCCGCTACTCTCTCCTCTTCCATCCTATCATCTCTTCCCTCTGCTCAAACCTTCTCCAACCTATCTCCTGATTCTGCCTCCTCAACCCTCCTCTCCTCCCTTTCTGCATCCTTTGACTCTCTATGTCCCCTATCCTCCAGGCCGGCTCGGTCCTCCCCTCCTGCTCCGTGGCTCGACGACTCATTGCGAGCTCACAGAACAGGGCTCCGGGCAGCCGAGCGGAAATGGAGGAAAACTCGCCTCCCTGCGGACCTGGCATCCTTTCACTCCCTCCTCTCTACATTCTCCTCTTCTGTCTCTGCTGCTAAAGCCAATTTCTACCACTCTAAATTCCAAGCATCTGCCTCTAACCCTAGGAAGCTCTTTGCCACCTTCTCCTCCCTCCTGAATCCTCCTCCCCCCTCCTCCCTCTCTGCTGATGACTTCGTCAACCATTTTGAAAAGAAGGTCGACGACATCCGATCCTCGTTTGCTAAGTCAAACGACACCGCTGGTTCTGCTCACACTGCCCTACCCTGTGCTTTGACCTCTTTCTCCCCTCTCTCTCCAGATGAAATCTCGCGTCTTGTGACGGCCGGCCGCCCAACAACCTGCCCGCTTGACCCTATCCCCTCCTCTCTTCTCCAGACCATTTCCGGAGACCTTCTCCCTTACCTCACCTCGCTCATCAACTCATCCTTGACCGCTGGCTACGTCCCTTCCGTCTTCAAGAGAGCGAGAGTTGCACCCCTTCTGAAAAAACCTACACTCGATCCCTCCGATGTCAACAACTACAGACCAGTATCCCTTCTTTCTTTTCTCTCCAAAACTCTTGAACGTGCCGTCCTTGGCCAGCTCTCCTGCTATCTCTCTCAGAATGACCTTCTTGATCCAAATCAGTCAGGTTTCAAGACTAGTCATTCAACTGAGACTGCTCTTCTCTGTGTCACGGAGGCGCTCCGCACTGCTAAAGCTAACTCTCTCTCCTCTGCTCTCATCCTTCTAGACCTATCGGCTGCCTTTGATACTGTGAACCATCAGATCCTCCTCTCCACCCTCTCCGAGCTGGGCATCTCCGGCGCGGCCCACGCTTGGATTGCGTCCTACCTGACAGGTCGCTCCTACCAGGTGGCGTGGCGAGAATCTGTCTCCGCACCACGTGCTCTCACCACTGGTGTCCCCCAGGGCTCTGTTCTAGGCCCTCTCCTATTCTCGCTATACACCAAGTCACTTGGCTCTGTCATATCCTCACATGGTCTCTCCTATCATTGCTATGCAGACGACACACAATTAATCTTCTCCTTTCCCCCCTCTGATAACCAGGTGGTGAATCGCATCTCTGCATGTCTGGCAGACATATCAGTGTGGATGACGGATCACCACCTCAAGCTGAACCTCGGCAAGACGGAGCTGCTCTTCCTCCCGGGGAAGGACTGCCCGTTCCATGATCTCGCCATCGCGGTTGACAACTCCATTGTGTCCTCCTCCCAGAGTGCTAAGAACCTTGGCGTGATCCTGGACAACACCCTGTCGTTCTCAACTAACATCAAGGCGGTGACCCGTTCCTGTAGGTTCATGCTCTACAACATTCGCAGAGTACGACCCTGCCTCACGCAGGAAGCGGCGCAGGTCCTAATCCAGGCACTTGTCATCTCCCGTCTGGATTACTGCAACTCGCTGTTGGCTGGGCTCCCTGCCTGTGCCATTAAACCCCTACAACTCATCCAGAACGCCGCAGCCCGTCTGGTGTTCAACTTTCCCAAGTTCTCTCACGTCACCCCGCTCCTCCGCTCTCTCCACTGGCTTCCAGTTGAAGCTCGCATCCGCTACAAGACCATGGTGCTTGCCTACGGAGCTGTGAGGGGAACGGCACCTCCGTACCTTCAGGCTCTGATCAGGCCCTACACCCAAACAAGGGCACTGCGTTCATCCACCTCTGGCCTGCTCGCCTCCCTACCTCTGAGGAAGTACAGTTCCCGCTCAGCCCAGTCAAAACTGTTCGCTGCTCTGGCATCCCAATGGTGGAACAAACTCCCTCACAACGCCAGGTCAGCGGAGTCAATCACCACCTTCCGGAGACACCTGAAACCCCACCTCTTTAAGGAATACCTAGGATAGGATAAAGTAATCCTTCTAACCCCCCCCCCCTTAAAAGAGTTAGATGCACTATTGTAAAGTGGTTGTTCCACTGGATATCATAAGGTGAATGCACCAATTTGTAAGTCGCTCTGGATAAGAGCGTCTGCTAAATGACTTAAATGTAAATGTAAATGTAAATGTCATCGAAAACTTGAGGAAGCAAAACATGGCTTTAAACCAACAGGATGACCAGGACAAGTTTTCAAGTTTTGTAAGGCTCATCAGATTTTCAAATGTTTTTCAAAAATATCACTGTGTTTATTATGTGGTTTCATAGACATACAGTAGGCCTACATCCATAAAATCTTTAGCATAAAAGCTTTTTATGACACTGTAGAAACTATTTTGCCTACTTCACTTCTGCTATTCATTTCATACTGTCCCATTGTGATCCAGGGCTATCAGGAGAGCTACCCAATCCCAGAGGGCCATCGTGGCTTCATCAGTGATGCCAGACTTCTGCAGATGCAGAGAGCTGAGAGAGAGGCCATGGAAGTAAAGCAAAGAAAGATAAGTGCTATCCATGAGAATTATGTCCGGACTGCTCTCATCGGGGTTGGCAGCACCTTCGCGCACCACTTCGTCCCCTCTATTCAGTGCATTCCACGGCCGAAAGCTCCACCAAGGCCTTTGCCACGAAGGCTTGAACACATAGCTCTGGCCCCGCTGAAGAACGTGGTGGGGGTGGACGGAGCCCAAGTTCGACCCGGATCTCACTCTCTGGAGTCCATCCAGGTAAATAAGTCATTCAGCAGCAGTAGCGTGTGGCCTGTTCCCGTCCCTCCCACTGGAGCTCCCGCCAAGAGGGGCAAGAAGAAGAAGGGCAGGCGGGGAGTCAAAGCCCTGAAAGTCCAGTCGGACCAGGGCTGTGCTGACAACAACAGACCCATTGACCTGATTGAGGAGGTGAGGGACATCGAGACTCACCTGAAGGAGGAGGCCTGGAAGGTAGGATGGACTTCGAATTTATAGTAAATGTAAAAATGTGCAGTTCAGAATTATACTTGGACTGATAAATTGCCAAAACAGATAGTGGTTCCATGTCTTAAAATCAAATCAAACTTTATTTGTCACGTACGCCGAACACAACAAGTGTAGACCTTACCGTGAAACCAACAGTGCAGTTCAAGTAGAGTTAAGAAATTATTGACCAAATAAACTAAAGTAAAAAATAATAATATTTAAAGTAACACAATGACATAACAATAACGAGGCTATATACAGGGGGTATCAGTACCGAGTCAGTGTGCGGGGGTACAGGTTAGAAAGGATACTCTCTTTGACAGCATGATAGAATAGATCCTAGAATACAGGATCTCTCTGTGTATTAGTTTATGTATATACAAGTTCTATATGTATTTCTATGATGGGAGCATTCTTTTCTGGTCTACGCCAAAGGTGGTACATGAGATGAAGGCCATGGGCAGGAGAAGTTTGGGCTCGGCCATGTCCATGGGGGAAATAGCCACCAGCTCTCTGGGAAGCCTGAGCTCAATGAATATGAACACCCCTGCGGAGCTCCGTGACTACTTGGATGTTGGGACCCCGGTCAACTCGCGTGACAGCCCACCCAGGCCTGCTCCCCCTCCTACCAAGCCCAGGAGCAAACTGCCTCGGCCCATAAGGTTCCTTAGCCTGCCAAAGGCTGTCACCGGCTCAGGTCAGTCCCTCTCATGTACTCACACTAATGTAAATTAGACAGCCCACTGCCCCAAATCATCTCCCTGCCCCAAATTAGACAGGGAGATGAAGCTAGGTAGAGTGATAGAAAGACAGTAGGAAGGGAAGGGACACAAATGGCTTTAGCCCAGGGCTAAGACATTTTTCCACACTGGCCTGTTTCACAGTGAGAACCTTTACTCAAGGTTAATTGGACCCTGCTTCTGAGCAGGGTGAGCACCAAAAAAATGTGTGCTAAATTTAAAATGATATGATATCATAGTGAACTAAGATGTTCTAGTGTTAAAAGCTACAAACAGATATGGAAATTAGTAAATACATAAATAAATACATACAGTTCACAGAGATGTCTGCTGTCAACCCATAGACAAGAAGGCAGCCAGTGAGCCAAAGGGCCAAATGAAGACGAGTCAGGACCAGGCCAGATTGCAGCCCCTGTCCAACCCAGAGCAGGCCCTGACTAAGACTTCATTATTTATTTTCATTCACAATTGATAATATATCATTCACAAGTGAGAGGCTAATGTTGTCACCCATCAGACTATTCTTGATTTAGTCTTGTCTTTACATATACTAAATAATATGTGTGACATTTGTTTCGATTTAGAATGGACCATTTTCATGCAACTGTATCGAAACAGGGGCAGCGGGAAGAAATTACATCTATGCTCTTAAATAGCGAATAGAGGAGGCTTTTCCCCGTGGTTTATTTTCATGCCAGCTAGGTAGGATATACTCTTGTTGTAAATATAACTAATGTGCTTAATATTAGGGAATTTAATAAATATAGTAGGCTTAGCCTATGGGATCCTCCTCTTTTTATTAGCAGCCATCACTCCGTTTTCTCCCGCATAGCCTAAAGACATGTTGCGCAGCATGAGCTCATGGGCTCTCATGAAGTATTTGATTAGATTTTTGATCACTTTTGCATTGATGTCAGTGTGATTAGATGGACAATGGAGTGCTGAGTACCAGGCAGTTAGCAAGTTTGGTAGGCTAGTAATGACCAACAGCAGCATCAGAGCGGTCATGTGGAACGATCATGTGGAATTTGACTGCCTTCATGACTCATGACCGCCGGTGTGGTCACTGCAACAGCCCAAGCTGAGACTGACTCAGGCATTTTCTCCCTAAAAAAACTCTAAATGCAGTCCCCAGAAACAGGAGCCTTGATCTCCTCCAGCTCAGGGATTTGTGCTGAGTTTTGTCTAGCGCAGAATCCCTCCATTTTTAAAGAATAATAATTTCTGTGAGAGACTATCTCACACTCTTTCTTTGAGAAACTACTCTCTCTGTTCCCCCACAATAACATCATCAAGTCTATGAGGCCTTCTACAGTATATTAAGTGTGAACTGTTCAGCCTCCTTCCGTCTGGATCATCTCTGTCTCTGAACAAACTGTCCTAATTGGATTACTATGGCAGAGCAATGACAAGCCACACCCATAAACGCCAGGGCTATCAGGCTCTCTCTCTAGTCCTGAGCAGCAGTGGCACTCCCCCTCCCTCTACAGTATTTAGGTTAAGCACAATTAGCAATCTGTTTAATCCAAACCCCAGAGAGCCAGTGACGGAAAGAAAGCGTCTCTTATCTACTAGCTGTCGGCTGTATTCTCATCGTTCTCATCATTCTACTTCTCCCAAACTTGATATAATGACCCCCACTGCCATAAGAAGAGGATGAACCAACCACCTGCGTTCTAGCCTACATTTCAGCATATGTTACTGAACACACACACCACCACAGTGGTTTGACAAGGTGGAAATTGGTTTTGGCGACGAGGTCACACATTGGATTACGACGGCTTAATTAACTAAGAAACTGAGATGCTTTTTAGTGTGTTGACAAGCCCTTGGCTACTGTCACGGCTGTGTGGAGAGACGGACCAAGGCGCAGCGTGCTCTGAGTTCCACATCTTTATTTGTGTGAAACTTACAAAACAAAAGGAAACAAACAACAAACCGTCCTTGTCTCAGTATGTAAAAATGTAATAAAATGTATGCACTCTACTGTAAGTCGCTCTGGATAAGAGCGTCTGCTAAATGACTAAAATGTAAAATGTAAATGTAAGACCTTCAAGCTGCTCCACTCTGCCTCTGATGACTGGTGAGCATTCACTGTAGACAAGACAAATGGAGCTAGGCTAAAGGAAGCACAGTGTAGTGTCCTTGGAAATGTAGATTTGAGCTACAGAGCGTAGAAACTTCTGAAATGAATGAACCAGAGTCCTAATTGATGAACATCATTATAATGTTTTTGGAAAATGTTGTAGAAATTATTACGTTTCTTTGACTGAATTGCAGGGAGAAGAAGATCGAGGGCTTGACCTCTCTCCGTGTGATGGCTCAGAACCACATGGACATACTGATGCCTAAACTCCATGATATCTGCCTTGCCATTATAAATGAGGTAGCTGTATTCATTCACTGCCCTATTCATTCATCTGCACAAATCTGCTACATTTGGAGAACAAGTCAAATTATTGTGTCATGTTTTTGATGTTCGTGGGTTGTACTGCTCAACATTAATAGCTGGTCCTGTGCGTGTTATTATGATTCAGGTGAAGAACCTGCGCTCTGCAGTGTCCTGTGCTGCCATGGCCACACTGGGTGACATGTACATCCACTTCCAGAGGGCCATGGACAGTGAGGTGGAGGGGACGGCACGCGTGCTGCTGCACAAAGCCAGCGAGGCCAACACCTTCATCCGGCAGGGCGCCAACTTTGCCCTGGGTCACATGGTGCAGAGCTGCACCCCTACCCGTGTCATGAATGCCCTGCTGGTCGGTGGGCTGAGGTAAAGAGGGAGAGGGGTCAATTAACACTCACTAAGGGGTAGATCCGGACTTACACAAATTATCCCATTATCCAAGCTTCGAAATCGAGAAGATTGAAATACTGCTAGTTTTTAATTAACTGCCTTTTTCATCAGCATGCTAGGTTATTCCACAACACTTCCGGCAGCAACTCACCCCAACGTTAGACGCCACATTTGAATGGAATCACATTTTTTTGTTATGTCTTATACCTCCTTGTGTTGTGTACTTCTTATTTTACCATTGCGTTATTTAGATTATTTTTAGCCATTGGTGGAGAGGTACTGTCTACTGATGTGTGCTAGTCTTTGAGGAGTAACAAGTAATTTATAAACATTTATAAAGTATATATAGTGAACACTTTAGATTAGGGGCTATTAGTGAGGCACTGAGTTATTAGTAAGTGCATGTACTCACATTCATAAATGCACTGATTAATAAATACACCATTCGTGACATTTATAAATACATTTAAAAAATATGTATATAAATGGTGAGTTAAACCATTAATCAACCATTAACAAATGCCTTGACAATAACTCCTTTATAACTGGTTTATAGTATATTAGTAGTACATTATTAATCATTTACAAATTGTGAACATACTATGATCAAACACCTTATTCATTATCTGATAAATCATGAACAAATCATTTAAAATAGCGTTTATAAATGTGTAAATAACTATTTATAGATTTCTTATTGACATTTACAAATGTAGGAATAATGATTAATAAATGGTAAGTAAACTCTTTACAACAGTTTATAAATTGTATATTAAGGGACCTTAATATAAAGCCTTACCGAACATTTTGATCCATCGATGAGACTTCATCAATACAATCCATTATCATTTGTCTCCTAACTCATGTATCTCTATGACATGTAACTGATGTGCTCTGTTTTTCCTTCCTCAGCCACCGTAACGCTGCGGTGAGGAGCTGCACTGCTCAGCACCTGGAGAGACTGGCTGAGGTCATGGGGATGGCTCGTCTCCTGTCGGGGAAGAAAGACCTTACTGACCGCTTCTTGATTGCCGTCAGTAAACTGGCTGTGGACCCTGCACAGGAAGCCAGGTGGGAAGTTCCTCCTGTAAAGTAGCTTGCTTCAACATAACAGTTAAGGCCGGGATTCAATCCATGGCTCGCTATAGCACTAGATCGCCGACAATGCAGCTTTTAAAGGTAATTTACTCTTGAGTCAACATCTGCAGCGTTTACTACGAATACAAATTGAAATTGCCTTTAAAAGCCACATTGTCGGCTGTCTACAGCATCTATGCTAAAGGGTGACATGGATTGAATTGCGGATTTTAGGTATTCCAAAACAACCACAGGTTCTCTTGGAGGGGAATAGTAATTGAAAACAAAAAGGAAAAATTATAAACACAAATAAGTGCTACGTGGCATAGGAAAATCCAAGTCCAGGCACTCATGTGGGTTTGAAAGTTAAAAAGCCAAAAGCTTAGCCGAAGCCAAATCCAAAGGCCGGCAGGGATGTTCTTCTCCCATCGCCAACGAGCGACCTCCTGTGGTGGGCGGGGTGCAGTGCACGCTGACACGGTCGCCAGGTGTATGGTGTTTCCTCCGACACATTTGTGCAGCTGGCTTCCAGGTGAAGCGGGCATTGTGTCAAGAAGCAGTGCGACTTGGCTGGGTTGTGTTTCGGAGGACGCACGGCTCTCGACCTTCGCCTCTCCAGAGTCCTTACGGGAGTTGCAGCGATGGGACAAGATTGTAACTACCAATTGGATACCACGAAATTGGGGTAAAAATGTAAATGAGTCCAAATAGTCAGTAACTGATTCAGTTTCCTTCCTTCTGTTTGGTGCCTAATGAAGACAATCCTAGTTGATCACAACGGTCGGCCTGAGCCAAGCGCTGTGCAGATTCAATAAGATTTTCATAATAACGAACGGTTAATACCCAGTTGTTAGATAGTTGAGATGATTTGTAGATCAGGTAATGTGGTGCATTACTCAAACCGACCCTCTTGCAAATTCTACCTAATGTATGTCTTATTTTGATGGGATATGTTTTCTCAGGTTGCCATCAATTGAGTACTGTTTTTAATCACAGACAGCAGAAATTATTTGATATGTTGCAAGTTTAAGATGATATTAATATCTTTGTCCACAGGCATCATGCTCGCAATATCTTGAGAAACGTGGCCACCAATGGCGACTTTGCTAAAATGTGGGACAAATTCGCTCCGAGGAAAGAGCGAGAATCCTTGAGGGAGGTCATCTCAAAGGTTAACCTCAAAGAAAGGTACATTCTCTCTGGATGATTAGAAGAAGTGTGACAAATGAGCTGATATGATTACAGAAATCCAATCCCACTGGGCACAGACATCAGTTCAATGTCTAGTTTTGTTTTAAATTTGGGAAATAAACCAAAAATGTTGGTTAAAAGTTGGGTGAAAAAAATCCAATTGTGTTTTCCACGTTGATTCACCGTCATCACTGTAAGATTATATCTTTGTCTTTTCTCTTTTTCAACAGGAATATCTGAATAATCCCCAACTTGACTATATATTTGTATCTAAATATTTGCACATTTCCCAACTTGACTATTATCCCCTCCAGTCCCCAAACTCCAATATTTTTGCTCATTCTAAGAAATTTGACACTATCATCCAAACCCCCATGTAAATGCATCTTTAAACTGCATTGACTCCTTGTCCAAGTCCTGAATCCACTATAAGACAATATGAACCACATGCAAAGCACTAAATTACCTTTCCTCGAAGCTCCTATCTGATCTACCAGCTCAATAGTGGTCTACTGAAACCATACTCACCATCTCAGGGGGTGCTCAGATCATCAACAACTGACCTCCACACCATCCTCAAAAGCAGCAGTCCTCTTTTGGAGGCAGATTGGTCAGTGCTCCTGTATGGCACCAACATTGTGGATTTTCATCCAATACTTCTGGACTATGAGAACATTCTTTGGACAATAAAATTTGGTAAAATGGAAGCTGGCTCCAGTCTCAGTTTTATCTTACAAGACAGTGTGAGGATGTGTAACAACAATACCTGTGGTTTAACTTGATGATCAGGGCCAGATTACCGAATGGGCACGCAGGGCACCTGCCCTGTGGGTCCCGACCTCCAGGGAATATCATCATAACATCCAAAACTAAAAGTATAGTGGATGTATATTACAGTACGTGGACATTTTACAATTCGCGAGCTCGTTTCATAATTTGTAGCCATGTTTAATATAAATTTGTGCTCATTTTGTAGAAATTCGAGAGCATTTTAAAAAATGTAGTGGGGATGTTTTATATCAATTTTCTTACTGGTGCTCTTCCATGCCGTCCCTAGGAGGGGTGCGTCACTTGAGTGGGTTGAGTCACTGACGTGATCTTCCTGTCTGGGTTGGCGCCCCCCCTTGGGTTGTGCAGTGGCGGCGATCTTTGTGGGCTATACTTGGCCTTGTCTCAGGATGGTAAGTTGGTGGTTGAAGGTATCCCTCTAGTGGTGTGGGGGCTGTGCTTTGGCAAAGTGGTTAGGGTTATATCCTGCCTGTTTGGCCCTGTCCGGGGGTATTGTCGGATGAGGCCACAGTGTCTAATGACCCCTCCTGTCTCAGCCTCCAGTATTTATGCTGCAGTAGTTTATGTGTCGGGGGGCTAGGGTCCGTTTGTTATATCTGGAGTACTTCTTCTGTCTTATCCGGTGTCCTGTGTGAATTTAAGTATGCTCTCTCTAATTCTCTCTTTCTCTCTTTCTTTCTCCCTCTCTGAGGACCTGAGCCGTAGGACCATGCCTCAGGACTACCTGGCATGATGACTCCTTGCTGTCCCCAGTCCACTTGGCCGTGCTCCTGCTCCAGTTTCAACTGTTCTGCCTGCGGCTATGGAACCCTGACCTGTTCAACGGACGTGCTACCTGTCCCAGACCTGCTGTTTTCAACTCTAGAGACAGCAGGAGCGGTAGAGATACTCTTAATGATCGG
This sequence comes from Salvelinus alpinus, assembly GCF_045679555.1. NCBI lineage: Eukaryota > Metazoa > Chordata > Actinopteri > Salmoniformes > Salmonidae > Salvelinus > Salvelinus alpinus. The sequence goes on from NC_092103.1 coordinate 1,797,373, forward strand.
CTATGAAAAGCCAACTGACATTTACTCCTGAGGTGCTGACATGCTGCACCCTCGACAACTACTGTATTATTATTTGACCATGCTGGTCATTTATGAACATTTGAACATCTTGGCCATGTTCTGTTATAATCTCCACCCAGCACAGCCAGAAGAGGACTGGCCACCCCTCATAGCCTGGTTCCTCTCTAGGTTTCTAACTAGGTTTTGGCCTTTCTAGGGAGTTTTTCCCAGCCACCGTGCTTCTCCACCTGCATTGCTTGCTGTTTGGGGTTTTAGGCTGGGTTTCTGTACAGCACTTTGAGATATCAGCTGATGTAAGAAGGGCTATATAAATAAATTTGATTTGAAATTTGATATATGCTCCTTAAAACCAATGAGGAGATGCAGGACTTGCAGCATGTCCAGTGTCACAAATAGAACCAAGTTCTATATTAGCACCTGGCTAAGCAGATGCTCAGTGTGGGTGCAATGATTGAATAACATATGTGTACATCTATTTTGTAACGCTCGCGCACGCGACATGTCTGGTCTGGTCAGCATGTTACAGAGATAGACAGTACTCCAGTCATGTCATACTGCAAAACACCACTAGATGCCGGACATACCATTTGCATAGATGGGACTAACCAAGAATTCATGTGAAATCCATTCATGAGAAAATGTAAAGAAAGGGAAAGGGGGATAGCTGGTTAGAGCACAAGTGGAGAAGCGTAGTCACTGGTGGGGACAAAAAGAATGTTTGCTTCTTTCCACCACACATTACAACAGTGGTTGTATTTTCTGTTCTGTTTGATTATCACTGGATTTGGGCTTTGTTGCCCTTGTTTACAGTGACCTAAATAATGCTCAAGTAAAAGATGGTGCCTCACAAACTCGACCACCCAGAGTTTAAACCATTGGTTTCTACATACAGCTTCTAATGGAGCATTAACATACAGGATTTACCCCAGTATTTTACCCATGGATCTGGTAGACCTGCTCTCATTCAAGTGGGGCCAAGGCAATGCTCGTTTTCTTTTCAGCTGTCTTTTACATAACAATGGCTAACTGTGAACTTTAACACCTTCTCACAAAGCAACAGACTTGAATGATGCGGAGATTGTTGATGCCCTCGCCATAAGTCTTCCGAGCTGACATTAACATAAAACACTAGCGAAACCCTGGAGTGTGGGTAAGTCTATATGGACAAGCACCACTAGAGGGAGCCACATCCCAACATGTGATCCTGCATCCACAAATCTATCAGCAAGTGTCAAAATTCCTGCAAGGTCTGTCTCACATTAGAATTAGACGTTTATCCATGTTTCTCAAATTTCAAAGTTGTTCCAAACGTAAAATCTCAAATTGTTTAAGGTTAAATTTAGGGATTAAATCCGGATTTTAAGGTTAGGGTTAAGGTTAATGTTATCGCTGGATTCAACCATGAAACCTTTGGAATCAGAGGCAGATGCTTATCCACATCCACAATGTCCTAGAAAAACCAAAACTTACTTAAAGGTAACAGCGCTCACTGTTGCCCCTAGTGGCCGGTTTCCACGTCATATCCTGACATCCTCAGCCATGGATGTCGAATACTGACTTGTATCACGGGTGATCTGCCTGCAAAACTCTGATTCCATTCCAGTCTGGCTCAGCTCAGCCAATTTAGTAATTGGACATTTGAAAATGTAGAAAATTCAATGATATTGTTGTTTCCTGAACTGAGTGAACTGCATTTGACTTCATTTTCAGCGTTAATTGAGTTGAAATGGAATGAAGGCCAACCCTGCTAACCATGGTCGTTCCCTGTAAAGTCTAGACCTTTCCCATCAAATCCCCAAGCCCCCATCCTTGTCTACAGTGCCTTCAGAAAGTATTCATACACCTTGACTTATCCCACATTTCGTTGTGTTACAGCCTAAATTCAAAATGGATTAAATATATGTTTTTCTCTCACCCAGCTACACACAGTACACCATAATGAAAAAGAAATTATTAAGAAATATTTGCAAATGTATTGAACATTTAATACAGAAATATCTAATTTACATAAGTATTCACACCCTTGAGCCAATACTTTGTACAAGCACCTTTGGCAGCGATTACAGCTGTGAGTCTTTCTGGGTAAGTCTCTAAGAGCTTTCCACACCTGGATTGTGCAACATTTGCCCATTATTCTTTTCAATATTCTTCAAGCTCTATACCAGGCAGTGTCAGAGGAAGGCCCTAAAAATTGTTGAAGGCTCCAGCCACCCAAGTCACAGACTGTTCTCTCTGCTACTGCACAGCAAGCGGTCCCAGAGAGCCAAAAGGCTCCTTAACGGCTTCCACCCCTAAGCCATAGCACTGCTGAACAGTTAATCAAATGGTTACCCGGACTATTTGCATTGACCCCCTTATTTTATTCATATTTGTTATTATTTTCTGCACTGACTCTCTTGCACAGTCTCGATATACACTCACTGGACTCTAACCATACACTTACACATACTACACTGACACTCCAAAACACACACACAAAATGGCTTAAGGACAACAAAGTCAAGGTGTTGGAGTGGCCATCACAAAGCCCTGACCTCAATCCTATAGAACATTTGTGGGCAGAACTGAAAAAGCGTGTGCGAGCAACGAGGCCTACAAACCTGACTCAGTTACGCCAGCTCTGTCAGGAGGAATGGGCCAAAATTCACCCAACTTATTGTGGGAAGCTTGTGGAAGGCTACCCGAAACGTTTGACCCAAGTTAAACAATGTAAAGGCAATGCTACCAAATACTAATTGAGTGTATGTAAACTTCTGACCCACTGGGAATGTGATGAAAGAAATACAAGCTGAAATAAATCAGTCTCTCTACTATTATTCTGACATTTCACATTCTTAAAATAAAGTGGTGATCCTAACTGACCTAAGACAGGGGATTTTTACTAGGATTAAATTTCAGGAATTGTGAAAAACTGAGTTTAAATGTATTTGGCTAAGGTGTATGTAAACTTCCGACTTCAACTGTATACGGTGTGTATATATATATAAACTCAGCAAAAAAAGAAACGTCCTCTCATTGTCAACTGCGTTTATTTTCAGCAAACTTAACATGTGTAAATATTTGTATGAACATAGCCAGATTTAACAACTGAGACATAAACTGAACCAGTTCCACAGAAATGTGACTAACAGAAATGGAATAATGTGTCCCTGAACAAAGGGGGGGTCAAAATCAAAAGTAACAGTCAGTATCTGGTGTGGCCACCAACTGCATTAAGTACTGCAGTGCATCTCCTCCTCATGGACTGCACCAGATTTGCCGGTTCTTGCTGTGAGATGTTACCCCACTCTTCCACCAAGGCACCTGCAAGTTCCCGGACATTTCTGGGGGGAATGGCGCTAGCTCTCACCCTCCGATCCAACAGGTCCCAGACATGCTCAATGGGATTGAGATCCGGACACTTCGCTGACCATGGCAGAACACCGATATTCCTGTCTTGCAGGAAATCATCCACAGAACGAGCAGTATGGCTGGTGGCATTGTCATGCTGTAGGGTCATGTCAGGATGAGCCTGCAGGAAGTGTACCATATGAGGGAGGAGAATGTCTTCCCTGTAATACACAGCGTTGAGACTGCCTGCAATGACAACAAGCTCAGTCCGATGATGCTGTGACACACCGCCCCAGACCATGACGGACCCTCCACCTCCAAATCGTAACGCTTTTTTTAGGCGCACCATACGTGTGTCCATCATGTCATACCGGCTACACCCGCATGGGGGGGCACTCGTGCCGTTATAACTGTTCAGTATGTCTGGATAAAAATTGTCATAGGACCTGTCGATCGGCTTACTGTTACGAAAAACACAAAACTGAAACATGGCACCCCAAGGCCTGTAAATCTGTAAGCAGTTGTGACATTAACAAGAAATGTCCAAAATGCCATTGCAATTACAACCTTAAAATAGATAGCCCTAAACCGCATGTGTGTGGATTCCTACATTGCCCAATCTGTAAAGGGCTTTTGAAAAGCCGAGACGTTGAAGTGGTTCAAGAAGTACCACACGAGTGTTACATTCAGCCCGTGCCTGAAGATGAACATACAGAGAAATATGTGTTTTATGATTTTGAGACAAATCAGCAATCAGGGGTTCACTTGCCTATTTTTGTATCTACAATGACTTTCAAGGGTGAAAAGTGGTCGGCCGAGGGACCCAATTGTGCACTGCTCTTTCTAAAACACTTTAGAAAACCCCAGTACAGAAACTTCACGTTTATAGCGCACAATGCTAGAGCCTATGACTCCTACCTTCTTCTGAACCCCTTGATACAGCAAGGCGTTGCACCCAGCGTTATAGCTCAAGGTAGTAAAATCTTATGTTTTGTAGACCCCGCCTTCAAACAGAGATACATTGACAGCTTAAGCTTCTTACCCATGAGATTGGCTCAAATGCCAGAGGCCTTGGGTTTTGAAAACTCTGTGAAAGGATATTTCCCCCACTTCTTCACATCTGAGGAGAATCTACATTATATAGAATCTTATGCCTGCCCCGAAATGTACGGGTGTGATCAAATATCTCCCAAAGAGCGTGAGAGATTCATGACGTGGTACGAGACAGTAAGACATGGCACTTTTGATTTCCATAAAGAGATGGAATCATACTGTGACAATGACGTGGTTATACTTCGTGAAGGATGCCTCAGATTCAGAGAAGAGGTAATCAAAGATGCGGGCACTGACCTCTGGAGCTGTACAACTATTGCATCCGCGTGCATGAAAACCTATCGTACACACTATCTAACTCCAGCATCTATAGCTATCCCATCGCCAGACAACTACCGACGCCAATTCAAGGCATACTCTAGTGGTTCCATTCAATGGTTGGAGTACTTGGCCCAGGATAAAGATATTTTTATCCAACATGCTTTGAATCGGGGGGAGAAGGCGTTTGGCTCTTACCTTGTAGATGGATACACACAGATTGACGGGGTTGAGACAGTGTATGAGTACAACGGTTGTTTCTTCCACGGTTATAAATCATGCTTTGTGCCCCAGGCCATGTGTGTCCTAACCCAAAAGACTTTTGTGGAAATGTACCAAGAGTTTCAAGACAAATTGAATTCTTTACAGGCTACTTACGGGTTAAAAGTTGTGGTTTTGTGGGAGCACGAATGGACAGCCCTCAAAAAGTCTGATCCTCATGTTCAGGCCTTCCTTACCAACTATGGCCCTCCAGAGCCCCTGGAACCGCGACAGGCCTTGTATGGAGGCCGTACCAATGCTTTGACATTGCGGTATGTAGCTCAACCCGACGAGACAATAGGATATGTAGATTTTACATCCCTTTATCCTCATGTAATGAGTTCCTCATGCTATCCTATGGGGCATCCGGAAATTATTCACCGCGACTTTGACTTACGCCAAAACTATTTTGGTTTAATCAAAGCTACTGTCTACCCGCCTAGGGGCCTGTTTATACCTGTGTTGCCTTACAAGGGACCTAAAGGAAAACTTTTCTTTCCCCTTTGTCGCACATGCAGTGAAAACAACAACCAGGAAAACCATTGTGATCACTCAGATCAAGAAAGAGCCCTGACCGGTGTATGGGTCACCGTTGAATTCTCTAAGGCTTTAGAGAAGGGGTATCGTGTGGCCAAAATCTTTGAAGTGTGGAACTTTTCCAGGAAATCAGACACACTTTTTAAAGAGTACATCAAGACCTTCTTGAGATGCAAGCAGATGGCTTCAGGCTATCCTGCATTGGTCACAGATCAAGAGAGTAAAGACAAGTACATTCAAGACTACCATGACAGAGAAGGCATACTTCTTGACCCTGACAGAATAGAGGTCAACAAAACCAAAAGAAATGTGTCGAAATTGTACTTGAACTCCCTTTGGGGGAAATTATCGCAGAGATGCAATATGCTAACAACGTCGATCATTAAAGACCCGGAAGAATTTTTGGAATTTGTTTTTTCGGACCAATACGAAATTTCACATTTTTCATTCTTGAGTCAAGACATTGCATTGGTGCAATGGCGGCGCCACAAAAAGTGGGTTCTACCCCCTGGTAATGTAAATGTGTTTCTTGCAGCATTTACCACGGCCTATGGCCGACTTGAACTGTACACCCTCATGGAACAGCTTCAGAGGCGGGTTCTTTACCACGACACAGACTCTGTGGTCTATGTAAGCAAACAGGGGGATTGGAACCCCCCACTTAGCAACTATCTTGGGGGTTTAACGAGTGAACTCGAAGAGGGTGACCATATTACAGAATGGTCCTCATGTGGCCCCAAAAGCTATGCTTTTAGGACTAAAGACAATCACGTGGTGTTGAAAGCCAAGGGCGTGACTCAAAACTACGAAAATGCCCCGCGCGTAAACTTGGAATCAATCACGCGCTTGGTCGAGGGGTTCATAAATGACAGGAATAGTGACTTGGAGATTTTGAGCTCCTACAAAAAAATAGTGCGGGATAAAAAGGGGTTCCATCTAAGAAACGCCCCACTCACTAAAAGATTCAGGGTAGTCTATGACAAGAGACAGCTATTGCCTGACGGTACCACATTGCCCTTTGGCTACTGACTTATGCTACAAGCCCCCCAACCCCAGTGTGTCTTAAAGCTTAAGATATAATGACTGCTGTCAAGGATTTTGACCCACGTTTACAACTGCCTTTTTCGGCCTTAATTGCAGGCCCATCAAACAGTGGTAACTTTTTTTGTAAAAAGTATTTTAGAGAATTCTGAACATGTGTTATCTCAAAAGCCTGACAATATTGTATGGTGTTATTCCTGTTACCAACCTCTGTATGATGAATTATTGAAGACAATAAAAATCAGGTTTGTTGAAGGAATACCAGAATCTCTGTCTGATGATGAACTTCTCCCACCACATAAAAACAATCTGCTGGTTTTGGACGATATGCTATTTGCGGGTAGCGAACTCCCCGAAATTGCACGAGCTTTTACCCAATATACTCATCATAGAAACCTGTCCGTGCTTTACTTGGTCCAGAATGTGTTTCACCAGGGTAAAAATAGCCGTACCATTAGCTTGAACGCCAACTACATGATTTTGTTCAAAAATCCTAGAGACAAACTGCAAATTAGCACTCTAGCTCAGCAGATGTACCCGGGAAGGAAATCCTACTTTATGGAGAGCTATTGAGGTCGCTACCAAAGAGCCATTTTCTTATTTAATCGTGGATTTAAAAGCAAATACTCCAGAACACCTGAGGCTACGAACAGGTCTGTTTCCATGGGAGTGGCCTGCTGCATACATTCCTAAAAAGTAAACGCTATGTCTCTGCGTTTAAAAAGAAACCTGCCCCTCTTGAGAAGGCTAGTTGGGTCTACAGCTAAAGAACGGAAGGCCATCTTGGGTCGCTGTTCTTCAGATCTCATATTAGCCCTATGTGAGATTGCTTTGAATCTTCTCAAAGGACGCATTCCACTCACCCTGACCCAATTGAAAAAATTAAAGAGACAAAAGACCGCGATCAAACTCTTTGCCAATAAAAGGGCCAGTCTTCAAAAGAAAAGACATACCATACCATACAACAGTCTGGGGGTTTTCTTCTGCCTTTACTAAGTATAGCCGTGCCCTTCATCACCAGCCTTATTGCTGCCAGACGTGGGGGTTGAACACAGGGTGTGATGGCCAATAAAATGTACTTGGTGCCTCAACAAGAGTTGGATAGACTTAAAAAACAAATGCAGGGTCCTGAAAATATCCGACAAACAGCGGAAAATGATTTGGATACGGCCATGAAGGCTATTTTGAACCGAAAAAGATTGAACCCCTATGATAAGATCCAAAAATATACAAACCTAATGCAAAGGTATTTGACTCTGGTAAAACAAGGGGAGAGAGAGACTAACCATTTAACACTATCCCTACCGGACCCTTTAAAAGATGTCGAACCTAGCGAGAGCCCTGCCCCTGTAAGGCCTGTACCTGCGATCTTACCTATTGAAGATCATATGTCTGTTGAAGCTCAAATGCCTGTTGAAGATAAAGTTATGCATGACCTGCTGACACATGTTCCGTTACGTAATAGGAAGAATGTTAAATACATTATGAACAAGATAAAAGACTCAAAGGGGCTAGTTGCTTGGAACGACTACGGAGAGTTTATCCTTCAGGGCTCTGTTGTCAGGGGTTCACATATGCTTGACTTGCTTAAAAGTACCACGGCTGCCCACAAGGTTGCTGATGACAGAAGGCCTCCCGGCTGGCGTCAGTTTCTTAAGGCCCTGGCAATCCTCAACATTCCCCTCTCGGGTGTACCCAACCATAAGCTTCGTCAACAGATTCAAGCTTTAAAACAAAAACCTTCAACGAGATACAGCACCCCTAAAGATGCCCCAACGACCCCGCCCCCCTATGAAAGGGATGCTGATAACTCATTTACGCCCCTGAACGTCTCAGGACCTTTTCCTAATCCCGATCTCTCGGGGTGGTTAGACTTTTGAAAATGACTTTTGAATGACTATGATTAAATTCAATACATTTTTTATTTGAAAAATAAGCAATTTAACATTTGTGGCATTCTTGAAACCTTTGACGTGAGCATACGCCTTGATTACACGGTCTTAAAGGACACACATTTGAACACTTTTGATATTTTCTAACAAAAGAAGATACAAGGGTATCATTACTTCTTAAATCATCCTTATAAAGAGACATAACATCTTCAAAAGAAACTCCCCGGGCTCTTTGGCACAGGTAAAATACACAGTGGTGACCGCATGTAGTGGAAAGGTTATCTTGCACTTGTTTGATGCTGTAGTAGATCTTTGAACCGTTTTTGGTCAAAAAATCTTTAATAGATTTAGGGAAATGTGAAAAACCGGGGGGAAAGCCGTAGGAATCAAAAAAAGTTGAGATCTTTCTTCCACCTTCCTCTTCTAATGTCATAGCTAGCCAATGTTCACCAGGCATGTGTTTAGGATGGGTATTGACAATAAACATGGCAGGCCGCTCAGGCCATTTCTCAATAGGTAATTCATCACAAGCCAACACTCCACAAAATTGTTTTCCAATCATGTCTTTGCTCAAAGGTCCTTAATAATAATCCACTAAGACCTGTCTTCGGGCATTCACTTCCAAGATTGAATCAGAGCATGCGTAAACAATCATGCTAACTGTACAGGCTAAAGGTGTACGGAAACGCATTTCCAGCCTGAGGTTACCTTGGGACAACACAGACAGATTTCCTGAGGTGTCATCATCAGGTGATAAATTGAAAGCATACAATGTGTAACCCTCTGCAAAATCATTTCTGTCAATAGGTAAAGAGAGATCTTTTAGATGTCGACCTGTAGCCAGGAATAGATTGTAAAATTCTCGCACAGATATGTTGTTATTAAATTGTGGTTGGAAAGCCTTAGCAGGGACCTGACGTCCGTCCTGACAGAGAGCTACATACTCTGCATTGAAGTGTTGAAAATTAAAGTTTTTTTTATCTAAGCTGCCCGTATTAGAGGCGTGATCAACCAGACCTATAACCACGTAGCGTGGTAAAGGGCCTAGAAATAGGTTTTCTTGACTGCAGATTCTACTGCCCACAGGTATGCTAAAGGTTTTCATGGTAATTCTTTGGAGAGGGTAAAGGGCATTTCCTTTCATCAAAGCATGTGAGTGACCCAGACGTACTGCCGGAGATACAGACACTTTTTTAATAAAAAGTGTGGCCCCCAACACTTTCAAACTTAAGTCCCCGTCTTGGGAAGACGTCAGGCAAAACTCATCCTTGGCCCTGGTTAATTTTACTCTTAAATCAACCGAATTTAAGAGTAAACGTTCTTGAAAGAAAATGTCAGAGTGTATAGGGCCTAGCAAATGAAACTCTCGAGATTCGGCGCAGTAGCGAGCGCGTGCCGCCAGTCCTTTGTTTGCACCGGTGGAAGGCTCTGTCGATTCCATAGAGACTCCTGCAGTATCCTTGCTAAACAGCCCGGCGCTGAATTGTGTCTTGAGAGTGTCTTCGGAGTAGTTGAGTAAACACTCCATGATGGCCCTATAAGGGTATGTGGCGCTGCTTTGACTGATTAGGCGTTCACCCAAAGTCACGTCCACTTGGGAGAAGATGGTGGCCAAGGGGTAATTAATGAGACTCACTTTGGCATCGCCTGCAATATTAGTACCATCTCTTTTGGTCACTTTTAGACGCAAATGCACCAAGGTGTTGTTGAGGTCCAGATAGTTGTCACCGTGGCCTGGTATGAAAAATTCGATAGGCCCGTTATCGGTAATAGCCGAGAGGGGGGCTATCTCCACATAACTGGACCTATCTATTGAATGCTGCGTTAACGGGGCCGTGAAAAGATCGAGTTCTGTCTTTATAGCTTCAGAGGACATGCGGTGTAAAAGAGCCATGTTACTTTTTCTTTTAGAAAATACTTCCGAGTATTCTTTTTGCCGTTTTTGGTCCAGACCTCCTCACTTTACCCCGTCTTTGACTTACTGAGGTTCTTTTAACCGTTAACCTCCGAGGTTCTTTTAACCGTTAACCTCCGCGCCTTATACCCGGGGGTCTCTTTTTTGGTCTTTGAGACAACATCATAAGCCCCGAGCCTTCTTGATGCTCGGCATCTGGTGACGCCCTTCGGGTCATAGCATTGGCTACAACCTCACTTACTATATTTTTAGCCGCTGATTTTAAATGTGGTTTGGCTATGCTGAAGCCTCTCTTCATAAACGGTAAAACCATCCTAAAGAGGTTACGAAATATACCTCCTATCCCCGAACCGTACATGGTCGGTGATCCATAATAGCCGGGTAGTCCATTACCAACTTGATCCACATAGTATGAGACATAACGGTTAGGGTCGAGATGTTGGTGCTCCATAACCCTTTATTTGTATTATGTTTATAAATATAATACATATATTATATTTGTAGAGAGGTTTTGGTGGGTCTAAAGTGGAGTTTTACAATCGTTTTACCATAAGTAAATTCAATGTTTTCGTTCTGATCCGTTTTAAGCTCAACCAGAATGTTTTCAATATATTTCTTGCTGACATGTACGTAGTGTGGCTTGGCATAATTGACAGTGACGATGTCCCCATCCTTTCCGTCTATATGAACTGTTCTCAGGAGGGGCACACAGGTGTCTCCGACCCTTTGATAGGTTATGATGTCGGTATACACAAATATGTTGTAAAATCCTGCATGTAGATCCGCAGGGAATGGGAATAATTTATCTTTCACATACGTCCATTTATTGGGACCCATCCCCAACATGTAGGCTAAATTACCGCTGGTCTTTATACCGCCGTTAGCATCCCCTGAGATTTGTATCCTTTTATGGATAGGGTTGTAGAATAGGAATATTTCCATATTGTTCAGGGTTAGGAGTTCATTCAACTCTGAGACGATCCTGTCGACGGTTCTATAGAACCCTTTTTTAAGCTTAATACGTTTCGCAGGTTCCGATAACTTTTTGCAATAAAAATCACGGTCCTTATCTTTGATATTATACCAACTATGGGGGTATGTAATCTCGCTGAGACCTACTTCCCAGGCCTCTGATAACTCTATAGGCTTTGGAAAATTGGTTGTATAATTCGAACTCTGATTATTACGATATATATGTGCAGACGCATTACTGGGGAGAGTCAGGTAGAAGCCGCTGTGTTCCATGATGCACTCCTGTGTACACGCGAATGATGCGCTAGTTATCATGCATGAGGGTTTAAGTTAACCCCCGTTGCCTCCACCACATCGTGCTCCAATACCCAACTGTTGAACTTTTGGGGCCAGTTTTTCCAGCGGACCAGCAACCATTTTTTACCATTTTCTCTCTTCTGATCTAGAATCTCCTCCATGTGAAAGACTTTGTCTTTACCCAACTGGACCTTCTGTAATTCCTTCTCATAAAAAGAGCCCTCTATAAGCTCCCCGTCATAATCTTTTAACTTGTAGACCGGGGGTATGCGCGGTAGACACTCGGTAACGGTGAACAACTCATCGCTGTAACCTTGCTCATATTTTTTGTCGAAAACCCCCCTCAACTTCGATATACGCACCAAGTCACCCACTAGGAATTTAAAAGTAATTTTTTTCTTACGGCGAAGGGGGAACAAACCATACAGATTTTTAAAGACTTGAAAAGAGTTTTCAGAAGAGACCTCCGAGGGCTTCATACGTAGCTGTTGTTGTACCCCTTTACTAAATCCTGAACTATATCGATATATCTGTGCGTGTTGTGAGCTGTAAAATATCTCCACATTCGCTCCTTCAGAGTTCTGTTAAAGCGTTCAACAACTGAAGCTTTCAAATCCGAGCCTGTAGCAAAATGTACTATATTATGCTTCTTCATGAGCTTCTGAAAAGTATTATTAAAAAATTATTTTCCGCCATCAGTCTGCACTTTCTTGGGGGCTCCTCCTTCCTTCAAGATAGAGTCAAAGGCCCGGGTCACCTCTGCCCCGCTCTTATTTTTTAAGACCCTTACAAATGCTATTTTAGAGAAAATATCTATAAACGTTAGCATGTAGCGATTTCCATCATTTTTATCGGCAAGGTAGGTATACTGTAGTGTAGTTCTACTGTAGTGTAGTTCTACTGTAGTGTAGTTATTCTGTAGCGTAGGTATACTGTAGTGTAGTTCTACTGTAATGTAGTTCTACTGTAGTGTAGTTCTTCTGTAGTGTAGTTCTTCTGTAGTGTAGTTCTTCTGTAGTGTAGTTCTACTGTAGTGTAGTTCTACTGTAGTGTAGTTCTGTAGTGTAGTTATACTGTAGTGTAGTTATACTGTAGTGTAGTTATACTGTAGTGTAGTTCTACTGTAGTGTAGTTCTTCTGTACTGTAGTTCTACTGTAGTGTAGTTCTACTGTAGTGTAGTTCTTCTGTAGTGTAGTTCTGTACTGTAGTTCTACTGTAGTGTAGTTCTACTGTAGTGTAGTTCTACTGTAATGTAGTTCTACTGTAGTGTAGTTCTGTAGTGCAGTTCTGTAGTGTAGTTATACTGTAGTGTAGTTCTTCTGTAGTGTAGTTCTTCTGTAGTGTAGTTCTACTGTAGTGTAGTTCTACTGTAGTGCAGTTCTACTGTAGTGTAGTTATTCTGTAGCGTAGGTATACTGTAGTGTAGTTCTACTGTAATGTAGTTCTACTGTAGTGTAGTTCTTCTGTAGTGTAGTTCTTCTGTAGTGTAGTTCTTCTGTAGTGTAGTTCTACTGTAGTGTAGTTCTGTAGTGCAGTTCTGTAGTGTAGTTCTACTGTAGTGTAGTTCTACTGTAGTGTAGTTCTACTGTAGTGTAGTTATACTGTAGTGTAGTTCTTCTGTACTGTAGTTCTACTGTAGTGTAGTTCTACTGTAGTGTAGTTCTACTGTAGTGTAGTTCTTCTGTACTGTAGTTCTGCTGTAGTGTAGTTCTACTGTAGTGTAGTTCTACTGTAGTGTAGTTCTACTGTAGTGTAGTTCTGTAGTGTAGTTCTACTGTAGTGTAGTTCTACTGTAGTGTAGTTCTACTGTAGTGTAGTTCTACTGTAGTGTAGTTATTCTGTAGCGTAGTTCTACTGTAGTGTAGTTCTACTGTAGTGTAGTTCTACTGTAGTGTAGTTCTGTAGTGTAGTTCTACTGTAGTGTAGTTCTACTGTAGTGTAGTTATTCTGTAGCGTAGTTCTACTGTAGTGTAGGTCTACTGTAGTGTAGTTCTGTAGTGTAGTTATTCTGTAGTGTAGTTCTACTGTAGTGTAGTTATACTGTAGTGTAGTTATTCTGTAGTGTAGTTCTACTGTAGTGTAGTTATTCTGTAGTGTAGTTCTTCTGTAGTGTAGTTCTACTGTAGTGTAGTTCTACTGTAGTGTAGTTCTACTGTAGTGTAGTTCTACTGTAGTGTAGTTCTGTAGTGTAGTTCTTCTGTGGTGTAGTTCTTCTGTAGTGTAGTTCTTCTGCAGTGTGGTTCTTCTGCAGTGTAGTTCTTCTGTAGTGTAGTTCTTCTGTAGTGTAGTTCTACTGTAGTGTAGGTCTTCTGTAGTGTAGTTCTACTGTAGTGTAGTTCTACTGTAGTGTAGTTATACTGTAGTGTAGTTATACTGTAGTGTAGTTCTTCTGTAGTGCAGTTCTGTAGTGTAGTTCTACTGTAGTGTAGTTCTACTGTAGTGTAGGTCTACTGTAGTGTAGTTCTTCTGTAAAGTATTTAAACTGGAACAACCATTTCAGTAATGGATTCAATATATCCAAGTAACAGATGAATAGTTTAGACAAATGTTTTTTTATTTTTCTGTAACATTCAAAGTCAGCAGGCTATGTATTCTTGAGACCTTAGTCACTCCAAAAGTGAACCACCTGGAAAAACTTCCCCCGAACAGAATGAGATGGAGGACATTCATCATCTGTCTATGAGCTTAAGTGAAGTGTGTCCCATTAAGTCCTCAGAGGTACACCAAGATAGAAGCATCTCATACACTTATTATCTCTGATCTGCAACTATTATGTTGTCTACATAGACCTGTACTATTCTGGTGTCTACATAGAACTGTACTATTCTGTTGTCTACATAGACCTGTACTATTCTGTTGTGTACATAGACCTGTACTATTCTGTTGTCTACATAGACCTGTACTATTCTGTTGTGTACATAGACCTGTACTATTCTGTTGTCTACATGGACCTGTACTATTCTGGTGTCTACATAGAACTGTACTATTCTGTTGTGTACATAGACCTGTACTATTCTGTTGTGTTTATAGACCTGTACTATTCTGTTGTGTACATAGACCTGTACTATTCTGTTGTGTTTATAGACCTGTACTATTCTGTTGTGTACATAGACCTGTACTATTCTGTTGTGTACATAGACCTGTACTATTCTGTTGTGTACATAGACCTGTACTATTCTGTTGTGTTTATAGACCTGTACTATTCTGTTGTGTACATAGACCTGTACTATTCTGTTGTGTACATAGACCTGTACTATTCTGTTGTGTTTATAGACCTGTACTATTCTGTTGTCTACATAGACCTGTACTATTCTGTTGTCTACATAGACCTGTACTATTCTGTTGTGTACATAGACCTGTACTATTCTGTTGTCTACATAGACCTGTACTATTCTGTTGTGTTTATAGACCTGTACTATTCTGTTGTCTACATAGACCTGTACTATTCCGTTGTGTACATAGAACTGTCCTATTCTGTTGTCTACATAGACCTGTCCTATTATGTTGTCTACATAGACCTGTACTATTCTGTTGTCTACATAGACCTGTACTATTCTGTTGTGTTTATAGACCTGTACTATTCTGTTGTCTACATAGACCTGTACTATTCTGTTGTCTACATAGACCTGTACTATTCTGTTGTGTACATAGACCTGTACTATTCTGTTGTGTACATAGACCTGTACTATTCTGTTGTCTACATAGACCTGTCCTATTATGTTGTGTACATAGACCTGTACTATTCCGTTGTGTACATAGAACTGTCCTATTCTGTTGTCTACATAGACCTGTCCTATTATGTTGTCTACATAGGCCTGTACTATTCTGTTGTGTACATAGACCTGTACTATTCTGTTGTCTACATAGACCTGTACTATTCTGTTGTCTACATAGACCTGTACTATTCTGTTGTCTACATAGACCTGTACTATTCTGTTGTGTACATAGACCTGTACTATTCTGTTGTGTACATAGACCTGTACTATTCTGTTGTGTACATAGACCTGTACTATTCTGTTGTGTTTATAGACCTGTACTATTCTGTTGTCTACATAGACCTGTACTATTCTGTTGTGTACATAGACCTGTACTATTCTGTTGTGTTTATAGACCTGTACTATTCCGTTGTCTACATAGACCTGTACTATTCCGTTGTGTACATAGACCTGTACTATTCTGTTGTGTACATAGACCTGTACTATTCTGTTGTGTACATAGACCTGTACTATTCTGTTGTGTACATAGACCTGTACTATTCTGTTGTGTACATAGACCTGTACTATTCTGTTGTGTACATAGACCTGTACTATTCTGTTGTCTACATAGACCTGTACTATTCTGTTGTGTACATAGACCTGTACTATTCCGTTGTGTACATAGAACTGGCCTATTCTGTTGTCTACATAGACCTGTCCTATTATGTTGTCTACATAGGCCTGTACTATTCTGTTGTCTACATAGACCTGTACTATTCCGTTGTGTACATAGAACTGTCCTATTCTGTTGTCTACATAGACCTGTCCTGCTCTCCAGTCCCTGTTTGCTGGTGCTTGGGGAGAAGCAGCATTGCATTTCTCACAGTCTTGTTTTCCAGGCGTTTTTCCCAGTCGGATAAATCTTCATCAAGGAATCTTCAACTGTATCCACCTCTATTGTCGACCAAAACCTGGTTGTTCCTTTGGCACCTTTGGAAAATCGATGACATTATGAATGACTACATTAAATAAAGGTTAACTACAATACAGTACTTGAACATCTCTGTATTAACTCTACCAGGTTACAGCTGTATCTGCAGAGAGTGTTGAGGTTAAACTAACAATCCCAACTAAATAACTACATAGATAAGGATGTGAGAGAAGAATGTGCAATGCTGACATCAAGGCAGACTCAATCTGTATGGAATCTAAGCCCAACAATCTGTTTGCAATGTAAACCATCTAATAAAAGCAATACTTATTAAATTAAGTTCCCTCCCCCAGGAAAAACAATGTAACGTGTGGTAATCCTTCTGTGTTATCATCTATCCTGACACACTAGTTCCAGATCTAACGTCTTGACTTGTGTCCAATCCAAACTGATCCGTTCTGTGTTATCATCTATCCTGACACACTAGTTCCCTCCCTCAAGAAAAACAATGTAACGTGTGGTAATCCTTCTGTGTTATCATCTATCCTGACACACTAGTTCCAGATCTAACGTCTTGACTTGTGTCCAATCCAAACTGATCCGTTCTGTGTTATCATCTATCCTGACACACTAGTTCCAGATCTAACGTCTTGACTTGTGTCCAATCCAAACTGATCCGTTCTGTGTTGTCATCTATCCTGACACACTAGTTCCAGATCTAACGTCTTGACTTGTGTCCAATCCAAACTGACCCGTTCTGTGTTATCATCTATCCTGACACACTAGTTCCAGATCTAACGTCTTGACTTGTGTCCAATCCAAACTGATCCGTTCTGTACTGGCATGGTTGGAAATACACTAACTGATGAAGACAGGATTGATCTGGTCCAGCACAGAACCATACGTTGACACTACAGTGTGAAAATGCACTGACTGAAGGCAGCAGGAAACATGCTTACCGTGTGAGCCTCTCTCATGTCCCAGCTTTCCCTTAGTCATTGGCTGTTTGGCCCAATCTTCTCTCCTGGAAAACATCAGTGTAAAACATGTCATTTTCCAACAGGACATTGTAGTTCAGAATAGGTCCATGTGTATGTAAGGTATAGACATACCTGTCAGATGTTCTTCATAGGAATTGTCTTCCTCTGATGATCCTGATGCCCTGGGACATAATCATCTCCACTGTTGTCAACGCTGGTTATTGAGTCATCAGTCTTGTATCCAAGCAGAGCTTTGGTCAACTGTGTTGAAGAAAACAAGTATCTTGGATAACTAGACAGACGACACAGAAAGTATTTAGACACCGGCACATTTTGATTAGTTATGGCTCTGTGCTCCTCTACTTTACATTTTGTTATAATACAATGAATATGGGATGAAAGTGCAGACTTTCCCATCTTTGATTTACAAAACTGAATCACAAGAACTTAGAGTATGTGCTGGTGTTGAATGACACTAACTTATGTATATACTGTCTGTTCTGATCAACGGAGGGTCATCATCCAACACATGGACTATCGACCCAGAGGTACTGGAGCCTCAGAGGTACTGGAGCCTCAGAGGTACTGGCAGCCTCAGAGATACTGGCAGCCTCAGAGGTACTGGCAGCCTCAGAGATACTGGCAGCCTCAGAGGTACTGGCAGCCTCAGAGATACTGGCAGCCTCAGAGGTACTGGCAGCCTCAGAGATACTGGCAGCCTCAGAGGTACTGGAGCCTCAGAGGTACTGGCAGCCTCAGAGGTACTGGCAGCCTCAGAGGTACTGGCAGCCTCAGAGGTACTGGCAGCCTCAGAGGTACTGGCAGCCTCAGAGATACTGGCAGCCTCAGAGGTACTGGCAGCCTCAGAGGTACTGGCAGCCTCAGAGGTACTGGCAGCCTCAGAGGTACTGGCAGCCTCAGAGGTACTGGCAGCCTCAGAGGTACTGGAGCCTCAGAGGTACTGGAGCCTCAGAGGTACTGGCAGCCTCGGTGTCTGATATCTAAGGATACAATAATATGATATTAGTCATGTGTAAATTAGGCAACAGAACATGATAACGATTCAACCGTCCCCAGTATCCTCATTCTAAACAACTGACTAACCTGAACTTGGGGATTTATCATTTCCTTTTCAAATCTGGCCTCACAAGTGTTTCTTTAGAGTTTCCATGCATCTTCTTATCCGCTGCAAAGCCTTTGAAAAGGAAGACAAGTTACAAAAAGAATAGTTGAGACTTAATAGAATGACAAGATTGGCTCACAACATAGAGGATGGGCTGTGGGACACCAATGACTGTTATCATTGACTAATAGAGGGGCTGTGGGACACCAATGACTGTTATCATTGACTAATAGAGGGGCTGTGGGACACCAATGACTGTTATCATTGACTAATAGAGGTGCTGTGGGACACCAATGACTGTTATCATTGACTAATAGAGGGGCTATGGGACACCAATGACTGTTATCATTGACTAATAGAGGGGCTGTGGGACACCAATGACTGTTATCATTGACTAATAGAGGGGCTGTGGGACACCAATGACTGTTATCATTGACTAATAGAGGGGCTGTGGGACACCAATGACTGTTATCATTGACTGGTAGAGGGGCTGTGGGACACCAATGACTGTTATCATTGACTAATAGAGGGGCTGTGGGACACCAATGACTGTTATCATTGACTGGTAGAGGTGCTGTGGGACACCAATGACTGTTATCATTGACTAATAGAGGTGTTGTGGGACACCAATGACTGTTATCATTGACTAATAGAGGTGCTGTCGGACACCAATGACTGTTATCATTGACTAATAGAGGTGCTGTGGGACACCAATGACTGTTATCATTGACTAATAGAGGGGCTGTGGGACACCAATGACTGTTATCATTGACTGGTAGAGGTGCTGTGGGACACCAATGACTGTTATCATTGACTAATAGAGGGGCTGTGGGACACCAATGACTTATCATTGACTGGTAGAGGGGCTGTGGGACACCAATGACTGTTATCATTGACTAATAGAGGTGATGTGGGACACCAATGACTGTTATCATTGACTAATAGAGGGGCTGTGGGACACCAATGACTGTTATCATTGACTGGTAGAGGGGCTGTGGGACACCAATGACTGTTATCATTGACTAATAGAGGTGATGTGGGACACCAATGACTGTTATCATTGACTAATAGAGGTGATGTGGGACACCAATGACTGTTTATTTTTTTATAATTATTTATTACAAAAAACACAAGGAAGGAGTAACATTAAAATATTAGAACATGAAGGACAAACAGTACAGCATCAAGACACTATCAAACATGTATCAGTCTTTCTGCAACAGAGCCATCCTTATGTGTGAGGGTGCGTGTGCATGATAGTGATGTAAAATATATGTCATAGTTAACTTTTTCATGATCACAATCTTGTGAAACCCGAACCCTCCAAGATCCCCCCACAGTTCCCCAATAGCTGTCCCTCAACCATTCGAGACCCCTCCCACAGCGCCCCCGGAAGAAAAAAAAGAAAAAATACAATTAATTCCATTCTTCCAAGAACCCCCCAATGCACCAACAACCAAGAGAATGTATCCCCAACCCCAAGAACCCCCAATGCACCAACAACCAAGAGAATGAACCCCCACCACCAAGAACCCCCCAATGCACCAACAACCAAGAGAATGAACCCCCACCCCCAAGAACCCCCCAATGCACCAACAACCAAGAACCCCCCAATGCACCAACAACCAAGAGAACTAAAGAGAAAAAAGGAAAAGACAGAAGAAAACAGCAAACAACAATGCAAATATAAATAAAACGAAATAATACATTTAAAACAAAGGACATCAAGGACAACTGAAATCATGACAGCAATGCCAACTGTATATGTTTGTGTGCATGAGCAGAGTATTAGTATATTAGTAATTGACTGACCCGGTCTCTCCAGATTTCCTAACAGTACTATTTCAAGGGTCAATTTTAGATCAATGCTAAGCATTTTCAGCCATTCCTGAACCTGAGACCAGAAACAGGCTACCTGAGGGCAATACCAAAATAAATGGTCTATTGATTCTGTATCCTCACAACAAAATCTGCAGAGCTTCGATGATTTTATGCCCCAAATATTCTACTTTTGTTGTTGGCAAGAATTCTATATAATAATTTTTGCCTAAAAGCACGAAGTCTTGAATCTTGCGTTGTTTTATATATTAACTCACACACCCTGTACCATGGAATCTGTACATCAAAAATCTCTTCCCAACTAGTTTGCAATCTGTATGGCACAGCTGTCAACATCCTGGTCCTCAAATGAAACTGGTATACTTTCCTATTTATGACATTGTTATTCCTCTGCCAGTTTTGATCCTTTATATTTGGCAGACAGACCAGTTCAATACCTCCTCTATTTTGGGGGGTAATGCTGTAATCAATTGGTTGTACTCTTGGATTGAACAGACCTTCCCATACAATTCTGATAACTCCATGAAGAACATAACTCTACCATTACAATATCATTTAAGAACAAAATACCCTTTTCAAACATCATATTTTATCAACCAGCACATTTGAGTTCAGCCATAATATTTGTTGTAATATTTGTTCTATCTTTTCAGGGGGGTGAAATTAAAATTGTAGCTCTGCAATTCTGGTTTTAAAAAGAAAGATACTTTGAAAAAAGTATCATTCTCAATTAATCTAAAATGAGACATGGAAATCTGCACAAAGGCCATTTTTAAACAATGGATGAGCTTTTCTTATTAATCTACTGGAGAACCATTTAGGGTTCAAGTAAAACTGTTGAATAAGTGAAGCTTTTAGAGAGAGGTTTAGTGCTTTTATGTTTAATAATCTCAACCCACCCAATTCATATTCATTATATAGATAGTCACGTTTTATTTTGTCTGGTTTAGCGTCCCAGATAAAGCGAGATATTTGTTGCTCATATGATTTGAAAAACAAATCATCAGGAGCAGCAGCATCATAAACTGAGAGAAGATTAACATACAACATACAAATCAAATCACATTTTATTGGTCACATACACATGGTTAGCAGATGTTAATGCGAGTGTAGTGAAATGCTTGTGCTTCTAGTTCCGATCATGCAGTAATATCTAACAAGTAATCTAACAATTTCACAACAACTACCTTATACACACAAGTGTAAGGCAATGATTAAGAATATGTACATAAAAATATATGGATGAGCGATGGCCGAACGGCATAGGCAAGATGCAGTAGATGGTATAGAGTACAGTATATACATACGAGATGAGTAATGTAGGGTATGTAAACATTATATAACGTGGCATTGTTTAAAGTGGCTAGTGATACATTACATCAAGATGGCAAGATGCAGTAGATGGTATAGAGTACAGTATATACATATGAGATGAGTAATACAGGGTATGTAAACATTATATAAAGTGGCCTTGTTTAAGTGACTAGTGATACATTTATTACATCCAATTATTCATTATTTAAGTGGCTAGAGATTGAGTCTGTATGTTGGCAGCAGCCACTCAATGTTAGTAATGGCTGTTTAACAGTCTGATGGCCTTGAGATAGAAGCTGTTTTTCAGTCTCTCGGTCCCTGCTTTGATGCACCTGTACTGACCTCGCCTTCTGGATGATAGCGGGGTGAACAGGCAGTGGCTCGGGTGGTTGTTGTCTTTGATGATCTTTTTGGCCTTCCTGTGACATCGGGTGGTGTAGGTGTCCTGGAGGGCAGTGGCTCAGTCTGCCTACTCAAATTGCACTCTATAGTGCATTACTATTGGCTCTGGTCAAGTAGTGCACTATATAGGGAATAGGGTGCCACTTGGGACAGAGCCTCAAACTTGAATCACTGGTCCTGGAGACGGCTAGTTGTTCATACGGGGTTGTTTTTAATGATTAACCTTGAAATGCAGTGGACTGAATCAGGGTCACAGTGTTTGTTGGAAGTCTTAAACACATCTACTTTGAGACAAAGGTATACACCTCACACATATGGCTATGGGCTTAAAAACAAGAAGACACCTTTACCATGTCAGAAATTGAGTTTTTCATTCCAATATGACACTTTATATACATCACAGTTGACTGAATTATAACAAAACCATTTGGCATAGGAACACCGGGTTTTCGGCCTAAAAAAAAAGTATTATGTTAATGAATTATTAAATTATTAAAATGATGAATAACATTCCAACTATGAGGCCACTAGGTAATCTGACTGCAGGAAAGGACTCCAGGTAATAATGATAAAATATGAATAACATTCCACCATGAGGTCACTAGGTAATCAGACTGCAGGAAAGGACTCCAGGTTATAATGATAAAATATGAATAACATTCCACCATGAGGTCACTAGGTAATCTGACTGCAGGAAAGGACTCCAGGTAATAATGATAAAATATGAATAACATTCCACCATGAGGTCACTAGGTAATCTGACTGCAGGAAAGGACTCCAGGTAATAATGATAAAATATGAATAACATTCCACCATGAGGTCACTAGATAATAATGATAAAATATGAATAACATTCCACCATGAGGTCACTAGGTAATCTGACTGCAGGAAAGGACTCCAGGTAATAATGATAAAATATGAATAACATTCCACCCAGGAAAGTGATAGCTACACAGCAATGTTATTGGAAACCCATGGCTTTTCTCGTAAACAGGTTAAACTGGTTTTCTGATGATGCTGACATGGGGTTAGTGCCACTAAACTTTAACAGAACTGATGGTATCCTAAATGAATCAGTAACAAAAATTACACAAAGTTTCCTGACATTGGGGAGGTGAATAAACTGTCCCTTGGTTTCTGTCTCAACACAAAGGAACATCTCACTGACTTGACATGTTCTGGTTTTGAATTCAGGCTGCAAGGTAAGGATCCTACCAGGGATTATTCATGTATGATGTTGGTAGAATGTTGAAGTTGGGATAGTAGTAAGGATCCTACCAGGGATTATTCATGTATGATGTTGGTAGAATGTTGAAGTTGGGATAGTAGTAAGGATCCTACCAGGGATTATTCATGTATGATGTTGGTAGAATGTTGAAGTTGGGATAGTAGTAAGGATCCTACCAGGGATTATTCATGTATGATGTTGGTAGAATGTTGAAGTTGGGATAGTAGTAAGGATCCTACCAGGGATTATTCATGTATGATGTTGGTAGAATGTTGAAATTGGGATAGTAGTAAGGATCCTACCAGGGATTATTCATGTAGGATTTTGGTAGAATGTTGAAGATACAGAGCCACTTGTCATCAGAAAGGTGCTCTCTCGGCAGAAACGAAAATATTTCAAATACTTGACATGTTCTGGTTGTGAATTCAGGCTACAAGGTAAAAATCTTCACAGGGATAAGTGTGTCGAGAAATTAAAGGTATGGTGTAATTTTAGTATAGTGATTGGAAGTAAACGCTCAAAACTAACAGTCCATTTCACCCGGGACAGGTATGTGACAGTTCAATCGTACAAAATGGCGCTAACTGGATGGAAGGAAGTCAAATTCAAAAACATTGTTCATATATTCGTATATTGTAGTTATTTTACAATTTGTATATTTTTTATGTATTATAGTTCAATGATAGGCTGGATCTCTGTTTAGGGGTCAGTGCCTCTAAAATGAGTCTCTCTGGGGAGAGAGAGGAGGGGGGCCCTGCCTCTAAAAGGAGTCTCTCTGTGGAACATGACACCAAAGCTAAGAGGTGAGATGACAATTATGTTGTTTATATCCAAAACGCTATATCCATAATTTATTCACATTTGTGTTGTTTCATCAGAAATTAAGTCTTCTGGGTACCTTCATGTGTAAAATATTACTGTTCTAAGATTCATAGTTTTTAGTGTATGATATTTTCTACTAAACGTCAACTGAGCGGCGCAGAGACACCATTCATATGTGTGCAGACTCGTTACAACTTCAGCTGTAAACACAAAGTGATGTTGTCCGTCTGTGACCAAGAGAAAGTGGTCTAGTTAAATGCTATCAAATTATTTAGTATTTTTTTCATTTTGGGTGCTGAACATCACAGCGAATATTGTTACATCACAGCAAATATTGTTACATCACAGCAAGATGAAACTAATATTGTTACATTCTCTAGATTCTCCCATTTCATTTGCGCTGTATAGCGCCACAGTAGAGGTGTCATAATACCCATAACACCTAGCGGTCAAACAGGGAAATGGTTCCAATAGTTTTTCCACCATATATTTTTCCCATAGGGAATTGTAGAAACACTTAAAATAAGGGCTGTGTAGGGTGGGGTGGCGCGGCGGTTCTTGTGGGCAAATTATGCCTTCAAACTTTGTCATCAAAGTCTGGCATTCTCTGGATTTATGGTGCTTTCACGACAACTTGGAACTCTGAAAAACCAAAGTCGAAAAATGGCGTCATTAATCTTCAGTTCGGAGCTCTAGAAAAAGGCCAGAGTTCCCGACTTGGAATTTAGAGTTGGATGACCATTCAAGACGTTTTTTCTCAGTCGGAGCTAGTTTTTTTCCGAGTTCACAGTTGTCTTGAACACACTGAAGTCTGAGACTTCCACGTTTCCAGATGTTTAGAACACAGCAGAAGTCACAGCATGGCCAATGTATTCAACCTTGTCTGGTCCATGGTGTTGCAGGTGAATGTTTATCCTTAAGCTTGGAAAAGACTTGGACACCCTCTCCACTGAATAGCAGGCTAGTGATTTGCTTTACAACACTTGCAGTTACGCACTGATTCCCTCCAAACCACTCATTGTTGAATTTGCGATTTCCGACTTGTTGTATAATGTTTATGTCCAATGGCCGATAAGCACTGATACGTTCTATCTATAATTTCTCTTCATATGACAAGGATTGAAGAGGATTTGCCAGTAGATTGTTGACCTGATTCATGATGATGACTGCTAGCTTGCTAGCTAAGATTTTGAAAGTAGGATGTTGATATGTTCAGTCCAATCAAAGCCACGGTAGATATAACGTGATGTTTATTTTATCTGTGGCCAATGACTTTGAGCCATTTGGATGGACACTTCTAATGTAACTCTATGGCAGCACCCAATGGGCTTGAATTTTCCAGCTCTCCCTGTAGATTTAGTGGTGACATAATGTCTCCATGAGTGACAGAACACTGAGCCAATCATGACGCAACTATTCATTTATTTATTTTTTGACTGAATAACAGGTTGCCACTATTCCAAAGCAGGAAACACTGATTGGCTGCTTGTTCTAATATCAAGATACCTGCTGGTACCTCTTAACTGGTTAGGACAGCTCATGAGGTGTCCTACCCGCCATTTTTAAAAAGACAAGACAAAGCTCATTGCCTTCTTCATTCATGCAGAGACGGGCAGCCTGAAGGTCTCCTCATTGATTTAGCTGGAAAGGGGAGAAATTGTGCTTTACATTGGTATTCATATTACAGTTGACCTTGAAGTATTACGTTTTTGGGCACTAAAAGAAGGTAAATTGTATAGAACAGTGAAATATACAACAACAAAAAAATTGTTAGCTATCGTTACACTCCCACTGTCTGGTTCTCCGCTCTTCACTAGATGGACGGTAACTTTAGTGTTTAACCCCTCTGTGCCCAAGGACAAAACGTTTTAATATTATTTTCGTGCGCCTCAAGTAGGTTTCCATTTTTAACAACGTTTTTCTCTGATGAAAACTAGTTCATTGCATCCGCCTTGGAGCCCAGTTTCATAATATTACCTTATTTCTCTAGCTATGAAGTAATCGCGCAGAGTGGGCTGAGATGATCTTCGGGAAAAACGATGGAGTTCGCTACAGTGTTGTGATGCCGAAGTTTATTGTTCAGATGAATGACCTGCTAGCTAGCCAAGCTAGTCGGTACAGCTAGGTAAGCTAGCTAGCTACTCTACCAGCAGCATCCTAGTTATCCTAGCTTGTCGGTACAGCTAGGTAAGCTAGCTAGCTACTCTACCAGCAGCATCCTAGTTAACCTAGCTACCACTACATCATCACTAGCTGTCTGAATTTCTTGTGGACCGATGGAGCTCCCTGGTTGTTTCTTCCATCTGTTAAATCCTGTGGAGGGCTTCTCCCTCTCTCGTTGATGGATGCTGGCTACCTCTGTCCAGTTCTCTCTTCACTATATGGACGGTAACTTTAGTGTTTAACCTCTCTGTGTCCAAGGACCAATCTTTTGAATATTATTTTCGGGGCTCCTCAAGTAGGCTGGACATATTCCATTATTAACAATGCTTATTTTCTGATAACTAGTTCATTGCATCCTCCATGGAGCCCAGTTTCAAAACATTAGCTTATGTCCGTAGTTATGAAGTAATCGTGAAAAAACAGGCCTAATTTTAGGTCATTTTTCACCCTGCCAGCTCCTATTAGTTCTATTGAGCACCGTGGCACCAACTCACCTTCTGAACGTTCTATTCCCAGCTCATTGTTCTGCGTCACATTGGCAGCTTCACTATTGATGTCAATTGGACCTGCTTCACTTTAACAATGTGGGATGAGCTCACGTAAATTATTATTATTATTATTATTATTATTATTATTATTATTATCAGGGTTACAGCTACTTGGTAAGCACGCTCACTATTTACCTGGGTACACGTTTTCATGACCTACAAAGGTTAAACATACAAACGTTAAACATTTTCTGGTCATGGTTAACCATATTTGTTTTCAGAAAAAGGTATACAACCTAAACAAAATGGATGTCCCTGTCCTCAAGTTGTGGCTGATTTAAACAGCCAGAACACATTTTTTTTATAAGAAATAACACTTTTTTTGACGACTTGTTGTTTCTAAATGGCTGCTGGGTAATTTGATATGCATCGAAATCTTTGTTCGTAGGCATCGAATTGAGCAAATGCTGCGCAGGTTCACTGAGTTGCAAACCAAATGGACAGGTCTAGCTCATTGATTTGTGGATCTGACTCAGTTGCTACCTCAGATTATGAGCCTAGCAAGTGTTGTTAATTAGTTATGTAGTACCCACAGAAGGCCACATGGAAGAGCAAGAGAGCTATAAACACAAACAGTTTTTTGCCTTAAAAACCCTGAACCTAACAATCAATCAAATGTATTTATAAAGCCCTTTTTACATCAGCAGATCTCACAAAGTGCTATACAGAAACTCTAGCCCGACGTATTACCTACTTTAGCCATAACCCCTAACCCCTAAACCTACATATTACCTATTTTAGCCTTAACCCCTAACACTAGTTTTAACTTATTTTAGCCTTAACCCTAATTCTAGGGTAGGGTAGACTAGAACACTTTTAGAAACTATTTTAGTAATAATATTATTTTAATAAATACCATAATAGTACTTAGTAGCATTTAGATTATTTTGTTATTCAAAACCTGTCTAAGCATTTAGCTTTTTTTGTTTTGTTATTTTATTATATTTATTATTGCAAGGCAGAACACTTGATAAACAAGCCACATTAGTTTTATTATTCAAATGTGGTTTGAACTGGGTGACCTAGTGACCTCTGTGAAAGTCCAGCAATTGGCGTGGGATAGGTGGGGCAGGCTTGAGACTGATCTAAGGAATTGCTTTAGATAGATATATATCTCGTATTAGAGCTGTGTTGCTAATGGGAGAGCAAAACAATAATGATTGTAGCAGGTTTGAACCCCGGGTAAATTATCACTAGTCAGAATCTCAACCTTTAGTATACATGCATTATAAAAAATAATCTTAATATCTGATATTGCGAGTAAACAACCTCGGAATAGAAAAGACAAGAGTGTGTCTTCCAGCCCACCAATAAATTACATAATTCAACCCTCCTGGTTAGTAAATTTACCTCAACATGCCCCCGGAGAAGGCAGAGTGACGACACCAGCTTTTTAGCAGGGCTGAGTTGACTACTAGCGAGAGAAGGCAGAGCGGGTTGATACTGGTTGATGAATTTGACAATGAATGTACCTGGAAAATACACATTTTTCTCGACCAGAGGTGACTGAATTAATGTTCAGGCTTATTGATAATCGTTATATTAATGAAGTATAATTTTCAAACATGAGCGTAAAAACAGGTAATAATAAACATGAATCATCATTGTATAACTTCACAGTAATCTGTTAAATGCTTTTTCAGTCCTTCCTCTTGCGTTAGCAGTGTGGAAAGGGACAGAAAGAAGCACACAGGAGTTTTCCTGTGAGGGGGAGTGGTGGTGTATCCAGGGAGAAAACTAAACGAATCTTCTGAAATGTAATTTGTGGTCTTATGCTGCCATCTATTGGAATGATGTAGCAACTGCAGTAGTACTGAATAATGTGTAATTCCTTACTAAAGTAGTAATTGCTCAGAATTTGAAAATATAACATTTTCTAGTTCATTTTACCACTTACAGCCATAAAATAACAATTTATTGCTTAACAAACAATGAAGCAGACATAAACTAAAAACATCATACATTTTGTTAATCATATATATAAACTATTTATTTAGATGGGTGACATTATCTGGCAAAGTAACAGCCCTGTAGACAAAGAAGAGCTCTCCAGTAGGTACCAAAAATTCAAAGGCCATTTGAATTGTTCAAAGCAGAATTACTTTCCCATTGTTCCTCAACTGTAGTTTATGATATACTATTTTACATGAAGTCTCTACCTGTATTCAATGTATAAAATATTTAAAATATAAAATATTTCATAAAAAATATATAAAATATAATATTTCAAAATTTGCAACATGAGATCGAGCCGGTCGGTCACATCTGAGAGTGAGAAAGATACTGTATGTTGCATTATATAAAACAACATGGTTATTTGTCTCTCTGAAATGAAACCATCAAGTCAGATTTTAAACAAACACATGTCTGTCCTTGAACAACCCCATGCCATGATTAGCTAGTGAAATAACACACCAATCTCTTCCATAATTTATTTAAACAATAAATGCTCATTTACGAATGTTTCTGAAAAGTGATATATAGCATTTGGGAATGAAACTCTTGTTTCCCCATCTGAGCTCAGAGTAGATGAGAGATGTAATGTTTGTCTCTGTTGTGTTGAAGCCCAATCAAGCAGGAGAGACCAGCCTCCCCTGTTCCCAGCTGTGTGTCCATGAAGAGTGACAGGTCTATGGGTCCTCCTATATCCTTTAGAGAGGGAGACTTTTCTACTGAACAAAGGTAAGAAGAACTCATGGGTCATGGTCAGTGAGTTAAACAACACTGTCTAGTCATTTCTCCCATTTTCCCATTTTCTTTTTGTTGTTTTCATAATCCATAAACTAATATTTTTTACATTTTCACAGTCATAAAGCAAAATTAAACAAACACAACATTCTCTCTCTCTCTGTGTGTGTGTGTGTGTGTGTGTGTGTGTGTGTGTGTGTGTGTGTGTGTGTGTGTGTGTGTGTGTGTGTGTGTGTGTGTGTACTCCCTGAATGAGAAGATGTAATCTCATGTTTTGTCCACAGAATCGAACAGGAGAGATCAGAGTCAGAGATTCTCAGTGGTCAGTCTTCCCAGAGTCATCAAACAGACCTGTCCAAAATATTCAGTGTATGTGGTCCTGTTATGTACATTTGTTTTTGTTTACCTCAAGTAAAGTTGGTCTGTCAATCATTCATTAATGTGTTAATGAAAAAGCATTTTGTCTCTTGCTTAACTTATTTACTTGATTTATTTCAGTTGCTTGAAGAGAATATTTTGACATTTGTGAAGAATGAGCTGAAGATGTTCAAGAGGATTCTTAGTCCAGAGCTCCCAGAAGGCTTTGCGAGTCAGAAGCAGGATAAGGAAGTGGTGGACGCTGAAGATGAGAAACAGGAGAGCAGTGCCAGAGAGGGGGCTCTGAAGATCACACTGCACGTCCTGAGGAAAATGAACCAGAAGGAGCTTGCTGACACACTGGAGAAATGTAAGATCTGTCTGCATCATGTTGAATGCTGTTTTATAACATTTAAAAGCTGTAGCTAAAGTACAGCTAAAGTAGCTGTGTAACTCAATGATATTGTAGCGGCCTTAACACAACACCTAGTTACCTCATCAAGTAGCAGCAGGGATGTGTTGAGTTGATTCATTTAGGCAGAGAAGAGGAGAGACAGAGGAGAGAGAGAGAGAACATTGTCGTGCCTTTGGCATCATTAAAGTGAAGACTGTTATTTTATCAAATCAATTCTCTGTAATTATTATTACATGATTAAACTAATAACTAGAAAGTCGGGGCACCTGTCAGGACCCGGTGCGAGAAACAGTCACTAATAATAGGCAGAACCCAGAAGATGAGGCAGACACAGCAGTACTAGAGATGGTGGTTTAATAAAAAATTGATATCTTCCAACAATAAAAAGAAAATCCACAAAGTGATAAGAACCGCAAGGGAAAAAACAAACCTCAAAAGACTAATCCAAAAAACACAAGAACAAAACCAGAGAACCTCTGGAAAATCAAACAAGAGAAATATCTATATCAAACAAGGCTTGGGCTGGGGCTGGGTGCTAACTTACAAACACTGAGCAAGGAACACACAGGGTTTAAATACTAACAAGGGAATGACTTACAGGTGCAAACAATAATTGGAGCAAGAAAAACAAAAGGTACAAAAAGGTGCAAGGGGGACATCTAGTGAACAAAACCTAAACAGTCCTGGCCAAAACCTGACAGAATCCCCCCCCTAGGAACGGCTCCTGACGTTCCTACCAGCCTTCTCAGGGTGGAGGACCCTGAACTGAGGAATGAGGTCAGGGTCCAGTATGTCCTTGGCAGGAACCCAGGAGCGCTCCTCGGGACCGTAGCCTTCCCAGTCCACCAGATACTGCCAGGACCGCTGCACCCGGCGGGAATCCAGTATCCGGTGGACGGTATAAGCCGACTGGCCTCCGATGACACGGGGCGGAGGGGGAGGTCTGCCTGCCGGGATAAGGGGAGAAAAAACAACAGGTTTTAATAAAGAAATGTGAAATGTGGGATTGATCTTAAGGGATCTGGGTAAGTGTAGGCGAAAAGTAACGGGATTGACTCTCCTGGCTATCTTAAAGGGACCGATGAATCTCTGGGACAGCTTGCGAGACTCCACCCTTAGCGGTAAGTTTTTTGTTGAGAGCCATACTCTCTGGCCGGGGTACAGGGTGGGACCGGGACGGCGACGTCTGTTGGCTTGTCGCTGGTACTGCTGTGAGGAACGCAGAAGATTAAGACGGGCCTTCTTCCACGTAAGCCGACAGCGTCTGATGAACCTCGAGGCTGAAGGCACTCTGACTTCTGCCTCCTGGTCCGGGAACAATAGCGGAGCATAGCCAAACTGACACTCATGCGGAGACATACCAGTGGAGGAGGAGCACAAGGTGTTGTGCGCGTACTCGGCCCAAACAATGAAGGATGACCATGTGGACGGGTTGTTGGAAACCATACATCTGAGGGTGGTTTCCAGCTCCTGATTCATCCTCTCAGTTTGGCCGTTGGACTCCGGATGGTACCCTGAAGATAAACTGGCCGTGGCCCCTATGAGTTGGCAGAAGGCCTTCCAAAACCTTGAGGCGAACTGGGGACCTCTGTCGGAAACCATATCTTGCGGGATACCAAAGACTCGGAACACATGGTTAATCACCAACTCAGCTGTTTCCTTGGCAGAAGGTAATTTGGTCAAGGGAACAAACCTGGCCGCCTTAGAAAACCTGTCGATGATGACTAGGATAGTAGTATTACCATGGGACGGAGGAAGGCCAGTAATAAAGTCCAACGAGATATGGGACCAGGGTCGGTGGGGAATAGATAAAGGATGAAGGAGTCCTTGAGGGCGGAGGTGAGAAGATTTGCCCTGGCAGCACACGGGACAGGCCTTGACGAAAGTGGCAACGTCTTCTTTTATGGTGGGCCACCAGAACTTACGCTGAATGAACTCCAAGGTGCGACCTACGCCCGGGTGACAGGTGAGGCGAGAGGAGTGCCCCCACAGAAGGACTTGGGATCTTGCTGCCTTGGGAACAAACAACCGATTAGCAGGACCTCCTCCAGGGCCCGGTTCGATGGCTTGAGCTTGTTTCACGGTATCCTCCACTTGCCACGAGATCGGAGCCACGATCTTAGCGGCCGGAAGGACAGTCATGTCAGTATCTTCTCGAATGGCAGGAGAGTAGATTCGTGACAAGGCGTCCGGTTTGAGATTCTTCGACCCGGGTCTATAGGTGAGGATAAACTGAAATCGGCTGAAGAAAAGAGACCATCGAGCTTGTCTGGAGTTCAACCGCTTCGCCTGCTGGATATACTCCAGATTTTTGTGGTCCGTAAGCACTTGAAACGGTTGAGAAGCCCCCTCGAGCCAGTGTCTCCATTCCTTCAATGCCATCTTAACTGCTAGGAGTTCACGATCCCCCACATCGTAATTCCTCTCGGCCGGGGTAAGCCGGTGAGAGAAGAAGGCGCAAGGATGAAGCTTCTTGTCTTCACCCCTCTGAGACAGGACAGCTCCAACCCCAACCTCTGATGCGTCTACCTCCACCACAAAAGGTTCATCCGCCGTTGGTAGTGTCAGGATGGGAGCAGAGAGGATGCGCTGCTTGAGTCCTTGGAAGGCCGTCTCAGCCTCTCTTCCCCACAGAAACCTTGTGTTGCCACCCTTGGTTACAGCTGAGAGAGGGGCTGCCACCGAGCTGAAGTTCTTGATGAACTTGCGGTAAAAGTTGGTGAAGCCCAGGAAACGCTGAACTTCCTTAACGGACTTGGGGGTGGGCCAATCCGCTACCGCCCCTACCTTCTTGGGGTCCATCTGGACTCGACCGGGTTCCACTATAAATCCCAGGAATTGTACTCGAGAGGAATGGAATTCACACTTTTCCGGCTTAACGTACAAATGGCTGTCTAGGAGGCGTTTGAGCACTTGTCTGACATGCTTGGTGTGTTCTTGAAGGGAGCTCGAAAAGATGAGGATGTCATCCAAGTAAACAAACACGAAAATGTTAAGCATATCCCTAAGCACATCGTTTATGAGCGCTTGGAACACAGCCGGGGCGTTGGTCAGGCCGAAGGGCATCACCAAGTATTCGTAGTGACCAGTAGGCGTGTTGAAAGCGGTCTTCCACTCGTCACCGGGTTTGATCCGCACAAGATGGTATGCGTTCCGCAGGTCAAGCTTAGTGAAGACCACTGCTTCCTGGAGCAGCTCAAAGGCTGTGGCCATAAGGGGTAGCGGGTAGCGGTTACGGACGGTTATGGCATTAAGTCCCCGGTAGTCGATGCAAGGACGTAATCCCCCGTCTTTTTTGGCCACAAAGAAAAACCCTGCTCCCGCCGGCGAGGTGGATGGACGCATGAGGCCTGCTGCCAGAGAGTCCTTGATGTAGGTATCCATAGCAGCTCGTTCGGGAGGAGATAGGGAAAAGATCCGACCCCTGGGGGGGCAGGTGCCCGGAAACAGGTCGATGGGGCAATCGTAAGGTCTATGGGGTGGTAGTTTGGTGGCCCTCTGTTTGCTAAATACCGGTTTGAGGTCATGGTAACACTCGGGAACTCGGGACAGGTCGATGGATTCTAGAGACTCGGGAGGGGAACTCGGGGAACTTGGGAAGATACAAGTGGCTTGGCACGTAGGACCCCACTGCTTGATAGTGCCCACAGACCAGTCGATGTGAGGGTTATGGCTGTGAAGCCAGGGGTATCCAAGGACGAGAGGGAACTCGGAACACGAGGTCAGATGAAAGTTCATCACTTCCTGGTGTTGGGAAACTGAAAGTCGCAAGGGGGTAGTGACACGAGTGACAAGTCCAGATCCCAAAGGGCTTCCATCCAACGTAGTAACCCTTATGGGGTCACTTAGAGGTTCAGAGGGAACGCCATTCTCCTTCGCCCAGACACCATCCATGAAGTTACCTGCGGCTCCAGAGTCTACCAAGGCTTGAAGGGGAAGCTCGTGGTTGTCCCAGGAAAGGGTAACTGGAATGAGCAGGCGGGAGTTGGATGGATGGGAGGAGGTTATGTTTCCCGTTACAGTCCTCCCAGGCCTGCACGGGAGAGTGCGTTTTCCCTGGAGCCCGGGACACGTGGAGAGGAAATGGCCCGGTTTGCCGCAATATAGACAGCATCGCTCCCTCATCCGGCGGTCTCTCTCAGCCTGGGAGATGCGTCCAACCTGCATGGGTTCCGGTGGAGTCAGCGAGGATAAAGGTGGAGACTCGGAGCTGGGACCGATAGGAGCTAGGGTGAGAGATCTACGGTTGAGCTCTCTCTCTCTCAGACGCTGGTCTATGCGTGAAGCCAACTTGATCAGGGACTCGAGGTTGTCTGGTGGTTCCCGAGTGGCCAGTTCATCTTGGATGGTGTCGGAAAGACCCTTCAAAAAGCACACTGTGAGCGCCTCGTCGTTCCAGCCACTCGCTGCTGCCACCGTGTGGAACTGGATGGCATAGTCCGTCACGCTGCGCCGACCTTGGCGGAGAGTCAGGAGCTGTTTGGCTGAGTCAGGACCGCTGGTAGGACCTTGAAACACTCGCTTGAATTCTTCAGCAAAGGTAGAGTAGCTGGCACAGCAGGGACTTTGGGCATCCCACACAGCAGTAGCCCAGGCTAGGGCTTTTTCAGACAGCAGGGTGATGATATATGCTATCTTGGACCGGTCGGTGGGAAACGACGAGGGTTGCAGCTCGAAGGAGAGAGAACATTGGGTGAAAAACCCCTTACAAACACTCGGATCACCTGAGAACCGTTGGGGAGGCGGCAGACGAGGTTCAGCCAGGGGGTTAACTGCCACGGGCACTTGAATCTGATGAACTGGAGCAGAAGCAGTTGCAGGAGAAAGTTGATCAGAAATCTGCTTTATGGAAGTCATCATCTCCGACAGAAGTTGAGAATGTCCAGCCAGTAAGGCCTCTTGCTGAACCAGAGCAGCTTCGTGACGTTGGACAGTCCCCTCGTGGTGGGACAGCATGGGAAAAAAGTCCTGGGTACTGGCTGCCTCTGGGTTCATATGAATGGCTCAGTGTTTCTGTCAGGACCCGGTGCGAGAAACAGTCACTAATAATAGGCAGAACCCAGAAGATGAGGCAGACACAGCAGTACTAGAGATGGTGGTTTAATAAAAAATGGATATCTTCCAACAATAAAAAGAAAATCCACAAAGTGATAAGAACCGCAAGGGAAAAAACAAACTTCAAAAGACTAATCCAAAAAACACAAGAACAAAACCAGAGAACCTCTGGAAAATCAAACAAGAGAAATATCTATATCAAACAAGGCTTGGGCTGGGGCTGGGTGCTAACTTACAAACACTGAGCAAGGAACTAAGGAACACACAGGGTTTAAATACTAACAAGGGAATGACTTACAGGTGCAAACAATAATTGGAGCAAGAAAAACAAAAGGTACAAAAAGGTGCAAGGGGGACATCTAGTGAACAAAACCTAAACAGTCCTGGCCAAAACCTGACAGCACCAAGTAAAATATTCAGATTACAAAGTTATAATTTTCCTAATATAACTCTCTATCTGATCAATTAGTCTTCTAATTAATTAATTATTCTTTACCTCACGTTAGTCTCATTCCAAACGTCGTAAGTTGTTGGTTATCTGCACGAACCCAGTCTTTACTATGAATCATCCATACATTAATTGTCTTAATCATTTATTTACTAACTAACTAAATAATCACAGAAATGGATAAACAAACAAACAGTAGATATAGTTACAAGGAAATGATAGGGGAGGTTCCCTAGTGGGCTAAGCCAATATGGCGGCTTGGTGGACAAAGGGAAGTGGCTGTAGACTGAGAAGGGCGGGAATTACAAGAGTCACTACACAGTTGATATTTATTTTTTGAAATGCTAATCCTTTGCACATGAATGCTCACACATTCGGGAATAATTGCAATCAATATAAATGTACGCTCAGTGTGTCGTCGTGATCTCTGTTGGAATCGTCTTTCTGTTGGAAAGTTCATCCGCCCCTCTCTCTCTTCCAAGAAGTCTTTTGTGGTTAGGATGGATACTTCAGAGTACCATTAAGAAATGTTTTTATAGAATAGATGTTTTGGCGGTTGGCGGTCCTCGCATTCAGGTTGACATAATTTCTAGCTGCAGACTAGAAATTAGTATGGAGGATTTGTTCTTACTCGGTAAGGATTAATAGTCTCAGAGTTTTAACCATTTCCACCCGTGTAGCCAATGCTCCACGTGGTATGGAATTCAACAACCATTACAACCTTAGCTTATCCTGAGGGTTTTTGGTGGTCTCTAGTCCAACCTTAGCCCCCTCGATACTCGAGGTACGCATGGTCTAAAGTGGGTTTACCCAGGTGGGGGTTTTATTCGGAACACTAGAAAAGGGCTGTCCTATGAGCCAGATCCTGTCTGGGGGCGGGTAAATGACTTAGTTAGACTTTAAAGGGAATACAATTCTCTTTCATTAACAGGGTTAACATCACCTTACATAATTTCACAAATAGTTTCATCTTTACTCATTCATTTTATACAATAATTAGATGCAAACCTCATAACGGAGGCTCCTGTATTAACAGAGTTATGGTAATGTGTCTGAATTGTCTTTCCTGAGATCACAACATGAGACAAAATGGACCGGTTCGTAGCTGGCTACTTAGCTAAGACATGGATATTTTTCAGTTCTCAAGTTCTGTGATGTGGAAGAAGTTCCTTTGTTCTACTGTGAATCTCTCTCCATTTATACGAACTGTTAGATAACACATTATTATAATTTAACCTTTTAACCTATAACATTTAAAAGCTATAGCTAAAATACAGCTAATGTGGCTGTGTAACTCAATGATATTGTAGCAGCCTTAACACAACACCTAGTGACTTCATCAAGTAGCAGCAGGGATGTGTTGTGGTGGCAGCAGGGATGTGTTGTGGTGATTCATTTAGAGACAGAGAGAGAGAGAACATTAATAATACCATCAATAATACCAATAATTATATAATCAGTCACACCAGTCTGTAATGCATTATGAAAAAAACTAACGTAATATTAATATCCTCTGTGTTATTTTGTAATTCAGATGAGTTTGCTGTAATTTGCCAACGTGAACTCAAATCTAATCTGAAGAAGAAGTTTCAATGTGTATTTGAGGGGATCGCTAAACAAGGAAACCCAACACTTCTCAATAAGATCTACACAGAGCTATACATCACAGAGGGTGGAACAGGAGAGGTCAATAATGAACATGAGCTGAGACAGATTGAGACAACAACCAGGAAACAAGCAAGACCAGAGAGTGCTATCAAATGTAACGATATCTTCAAACCCTTAACTGGACAAGACAAACTTATCAGAACTGTGCTGACAAAGGGAGTCGCTGGCATTGGAAAAACAGTCTCTGTGCAGAAGTTTATTCTGGACTGGGCTGAAGGAAAAGCAAATCAGGATGTTCAATTTGTATTTCCATTCCCTTTCCGGGGGCTGAATTTGATGAAAGGGGAAAAACACACTTTGATTGAACTTCTCAATCACTTCTCAATGGAAGCCAAACAATCAAGAATCTCAAACTACGACAAGTACAAAGTTCTGTTCATCTTTGATGGTCTGGATGAGTGCCGACTGCCCCTAGACTTCAAGAAGAACAAGATCTGTTGTGATGTCACAAAGTCAACCTCAGTGGATGTTCTGCTGACAAATCTCATCAAGGGAAATCTGCTTCCCTCTGCTCTCCTCTGGATAACTACCCGACCTGCAGCAGCCAATAAGATCCCTTCAGGGTGTGTTGACCAGGTGACAGAGGTACGAGGGTTCAATGACCCACAGAAGGAGGAGTACTTCAGGAAGAGATTCAGTGATGAGGACCTGACCAGCAGAATCATCTCACACATAAAGACATCAAGGAGCCTTCACATCATGTGCCACATTCCAGTCTTCTGTTGGATTTCTGCAACAGTCCTTGAACACATCCTGAAACATAAGAGAGAAGAGATGCCCAAGACTCTGACTGAGATGTACACACACCTTGTGGTGTTTCATACCAAACAGAAGAATGAAAAGTATCTTGGGAAAGAAGAGACAGGTCCACACTGGAATAAAGATAGCATTCTGTCACTGGGAAAACTGGCTTTTCAACAGCTTGTGAATGGCAATCTGATTTTCTATGAAGAAGACATGAAAGTGGCTGGCATTGATGTCAACGAAGCCTCAGTGTACTCAGGATTGTGCACACAGCTCTTTAAAGAGGAATGTGTGCTGTACCAGGACAAGGTGTACTGCTTTGTTCATCTGAGCATTCAGGAGTTTCTGGCTGCCATGTATGTGTTCCTCTCATTCATCAACAACAATGAGAATCTACTGGCCAAACCTCAATCAACATCCAGGAACCTTTCTGTGTTGTTCAGAGACAAGCATAAAGTTACTTTCTACAAGAGTGCTGTGGATAAAGCCTTACAAAGTGAGACAGGAAACTTGGACCTTTTCCTCCGCTTCCTCCTGGGCCTCTCACTGGAGTCCAATCAGAAGCACTTTCGAGGTTTACTGACAAAGACAAGAAGCAGCTCACAGACCCATGAAGAAACAGTCAAGTACATCAAGGAGAAGATCAGGGAGAATCCCTCTCCAGAGAAGATCATCAATCTGTTCCACTGTCTGAATGAACTGAATGACCATTCTCTAGTGGAGGAGATCCAAAGCTACCTGAGATCAGGAAGTCTCTCAAGAGCCAACCTGTCAACTGCACAGTGGTCAGCTCTGGTCTTTGTGTTGCTGACTTCAGAAAAGGAGCTGGATGTGTTTGACCTGAAGAAATACTCCAGATCAGAGGAAGGTCTTCTGAGACTACTGCCAGTGGTCAAAGCCTCCAGAGCTGTTCTGTGAGTAAATAAAATGACATATGAGTTTAGAGAAAATATGTATTATAATATGTTTATAATGTTATATTGAAAAACATATTGAATAAATGTATTTATTTTTCTCATTAGTTTAACTTTATGACCATACAATTCTAGTAGACGGAAGATGAATCTATATGTTGTTTGGGAGAATAAACCAAATGCATCTACCATTGTCCTTCTGCACTACTTGTGTTAAATTAACAATGTGTTTGAAGTAATGAGGATCTCTTTGTCAGGCTGTCAGGCTGTGGAGTCACAGAGGAAGGCTGTGCTTCTCTGGTCTCAGCTCTGAGGTCAAACCCCTCACACCTGAGAGAGCTGGACCTGAGTAACAATGACCTGAAGGATTCAGGAGTGAAGCTGCTCTCTGCTGGACTGGGGAATCCCCACTGTAAACTGGAGACTCTGAGGTCAGTATTCCTGTAGTTGGTCAACAAGTGATAACTGTTCACCAGATCCACACGTGTTTACCAGGCATACATAGTCCACACCATATGTGTTTGGACAGTGAAGCTTACAGTTTTAAAATGGGTGCTATGCTCCTGCATTTTGGATTTGAGATTGAATGTTTCATATTAGGTGACAGTACAGAATGTCACCTTTTTTTATTTGAGGGTATTTTCATGCATATCGGTTTCACTGTTTAGAAATTCATTGTGAAAAATTACGAATAAGAGAGTTATAGAGGCACTAAGATCAGAATTCATGTTTTGTTGTATCCCCTGTTATTGGTAATGGTGAGAGGTTAGCATGTTTTGTTGTAGCCCCTGATATTTTTAATGGTGAGAGGTTAGCATGTTTTGTTGTAGCCTCTGTTATTGGTAATGGTGAGAGGTTAGCATGTTTTGTTGTAGCTTCTGTTATTGGTAATGGTGAGAGGTTAGCATGTTTTGTTGTAGCCTCTGTTATTGTTAATGGTGAGAGGTTAGCATGTTTTGTTGTAGCCTCTGTTATTG
Organism: Salvelinus alpinus; assembly: GCF_045679555.1. Taxonomy (NCBI): domain Eukaryota; kingdom Metazoa; phylum Chordata; class Actinopteri; order Salmoniformes; family Salmonidae; genus Salvelinus; species Salvelinus alpinus. The sequence continues at coordinate 1,837,322 of NC_092103.1, forward strand.
GTAATGGTGAGAGGTTAGCATGTTTTGTTGTAGTCTCTGTTGTTGGTAATGGTGAGAGGTTAGCATGTTTTGTTGTAGTCTCTGTTATTGGTAATGGTGAGAGGTTAGCATGTTTTGTTGTAGTCTCTGTTATTGGTAATGGTGAGAGGTTAGCATGTTTTGTTGTAGTCTCTGTTATTGGTAATGGTGAGAGGTTAGCATGTTTTGTTGTAGCCTCTGTTATTGGTAATGGTGAGAGGTTAGTATGTTTTGTTGTATCCTCTGTTATTGGTAATGGTGAGAGGTTAGCATGTTTTGTTGTAGTCTCTGTTATTGGTAATGGTGAGAGGTTAGCATGTTTTGTTGTAGCCTCTGTTATTGGTAATGGTGAGAGGTTAGCATGTTTTGTTGTAGTCTCTCTTATTGTTAATGGTGAGAGGTTAGCATGTTTTGTTGTAGCCTCTGTTATTGGTAATGGTGAGAGGTTAGCATGTTTTGTTGCAGCCTCTGTTATTGGTAATGGTGAGAGGTTAGCATGTTTTGTTGTAGTCTCTGTTATTGGTAATGGTGAGAGGTTAGCATGTTTTGTTGTAGCCTCTGTTATTGGTAATGGTGAGAGGTTAGCATGTTTTGTTGTAGTCTCTCTTATTGTTAATGGTGAGAGGTTAGCATGTTTTGTTGTAGCCTCTGTTATTGGTAATGGTGAGAGGTTAGCATGTTTTGTTGCAGCCTCTGTTATTGGTAATGGTGAGAGGTTAGCATGTTTTGTTGTAGCCTCTGTAACTTTCTCACTCATTATTATTCATGATTCGTTCATTGTTTTTCTTAATCATGGCATCATCAGGATTTATTTAGTAGTATTTAGAAACATGTTATCTACTCACTTAGAGAGAAAATTACTCCAGTCATCATCCACCATTGAGTTTCTATTGGGCAAAACACAACCAAAACAAACTGCAAATGCGTCAATGTCACCTCATATGAAACATTTGATCTCAAATCTAAAATGTTGGCGTATAGAGCCACATTTAAAATGTTAGCTTGACTGTCAACATAGATATGGTGTGGACTGTTTACTCAATACAATCTAAATCTGATACCTCACTGTCTGTCTTTTGACTGATAATGCTTTTTAAACTGGTCTGGTCAGTCTGCTCAAATATTTGTACAATAAATGTTTCTATCTATAAGCAATAACTTGATAATTTGTCATTTCTAATAATGATACATTAATTTATGAATATATATGGCAGGTTTCAGGACACTGATATATCTGAAAATGTAAAAAAATATATATGCTGCCACTATTTTCACCACCAAAGAATATCAGTGGGATTTTAATATGATTTGACTCTTTGCAGGCTGTCAGGCTGTCTAGTCACAGAGGAAGGCTGTGCTTCTCTGGTCTCAGCTCTGAGGTCAAACCCCTCACACCTGAGAGAGCTGGACCTGAGCTACAATCACCCAGGAGACTCAGGAGTCAGACTGCTCTCTGCTGGACTGGAGGATCCACACTGCAGGCTGGAGAAACTCAAGTATGTAGAGGGTTTATGTCAATGTTCATATCAGACATGTTTGACTTATCAGGCAAGTTAAGACAAACATTCTTACCACCACTTGGACAAAGTTATATGCTGACGGTGTGTGTGTGTGTGTGTGTCCAGTGTGTGTGTGTGTGTGTGGGGGGGGGGGGTCCAGTATGTCTATGTCCAATGTGTGTGTGTGTGTGTCCATTGTGTGTGACACATACTAGACACACACTGGACACACACACATATACACACTGGGGACACACACACTGGACACACAATGAACACACAGACACACGATAGATGGACACACACACATACACACTGGAGACACACATACACTGGACACACACACACACACAACCATTCTTAGTTATTTGCTGACCGTGTGTGTGTGAGAGAGTTCAGGTGTATCACTGATTGTTCTTCTGCTTACCGCTACAGTGTGGAACATGGTGGAGAGTACAGAATGAAACCTGGGCTTAGAAAATGTGAGTGTTGACTGCTGTGAAGAATATGACTAAGAATAAGTCTTAATTCAAGTTAAGTCAAAGTCAAAGACCACCATCATTACTTACTTGGTCATATTAAATATCAGCTGTAGTTCTTCAGAAGCAGAAATCAGGGACACCAACGTTTACAAAGAGTTGCTTTGACAATGTGTGTGTGTGGCGCGTTTGTGTTACATTAGAAATGTGTGCTTGTGTTCATGCAGGACACACACACTGGACACACAATGAAAACACACACACACAATGGACACACATTCGCTGGACACACACACGTGTGTTTGTGTGTGTGTGTGTGTGTGTGTGTGTGTGTGTGTGTGTTTTATATTACCAGACAGTATAACATATGATCATTCAACAAGTCTCAAGTTACCTAAACTTCTCCTTTTGATACCTAGAAACATCTACATTAAATGAATTAGTGAAAAGTGAGTTAACATTCTAATGTGAATGATGATGATTTCTAATATTGTGTTTGGTTTCGTCCATCAGATGTCTGTGATCTCACACTGGACCTAAACACAGTAGACAGACATCTCTCTCTGTCTGAGGAGAACAGAAAGGTGACATGTAGGAGAGAGGAGCAGTCGTATCCTGATCACCCAGAGAGATTTGAAAACTATGAACAAGTGCTGTGTAGAGAGGGTCTGACTGGACGCTGTTACTGGGAGGCAGAGTGGAGTGGAACAAGGGTTGATATAGGAATGACATATAAAGGAATCTGCAGGAGAGGAGGGGATAATGACTGTTGTCTTGGATGTAATGACAAGTCCTGGAGTCTGTTCTGCTCTGACAACAGTTACATTGCCTGGCACAATAATAATTCCACTATCACAGACGTCCCCTCCTCCAGCTCCCACAGAGTAGGAGTGTATCTGGACTGGTCAGCCGGCACTGTCCTTCTACAGAGCCTCCTCTGACACACTGACGCACCTAATCACATTCACCTCCACATTCACTGAGTCCCTCTATCCAGGGTTTAGGGTTTGGGTTGATGACTCCTCAGTGTCCCTGTGTCAGGTGGTCCCTGTGTCAAACACAACATGATATTTCACTCTAATCAGGGTCATGTTCAGTAAGATACACTGGAGCAACAATGTAGAATCTCTAGTGTGGAAACCCCTCTATCCAGGGTGTTTGGTATGAATATCTCTCTAGTGCGTAAACCCCTCTATCCAGCGTGTTTGGTATGAATATCTCTCTAGTGTGTAAACCCCTCTATCCAGGGTGTTTGGTTTGAAACGTGTATTAGCATTACTTTCAGGTTAATATAAATGATAGGTGTGTATGTAATATAAAGGTGTGTACAATCCTGTTACTCTGGATGTGTAAGTTGCTGTTTTCACATAACTCTTTACCTAATTCACCACGGCTCTGCACATCTCGTGTTCATACCCTCTGTTCTCTGAAACTTGTCTGTTCCGAACGAAGTCTCTCCTCATCCTCTATTCTAAGAACAGACAGTTCTTCGTACTCGTAGGAGAACACAGAGGACTCTGAATATTTGGCCACCTCATCCACAGGTTCGACACATTGAGTCAGTTGTGGTGGAACCAGCCATGACTAAGCATTCATAGGTCTACTATATAAGACCTCTGTTGGTTTCTGTGTCAGAGCTCTTGGCCCAACACTCAAGAGTGTGGGGTCGACCAGCCTCATTATTGCAGGACTTTCAAAGAATCACTTACGGGTGCAGTGGCGACCCATATTCAGGGCAGGTGGGGCTGTTTTGAGCCCCAAATCTTTAGCAAAATAAATAAAATCCCACCCAAAAATTGGTTGCTTGCCTGTTTTGCATGTTATTTTGGCATTAATACGTGACACATATCAGTTTGCAAACAATGTATAAAAATATATATATATCATTGAATTAATAAAGCTGCATACAAACATGGTTTCTATTTTTGTTTTCTTGAGAAAGGCAGCTCCAAAATGCAGGTGTTTCAGCCCAGCTCAGTGCTTTTTAGTGGTGGTGGGGCAGCCAGCTGAAAATACAAGCGTTGCGCTGTGATTGACTCAGTGTTCTGTCACTCATGGGGAAACTACGTCACCTCCAAGTCTAAGGGGAGACCTGGAGAATTTGAGCCACTTTGGGTGCTCCCATAAAGGTACATTAGAAGTGCCCATCCAAGAAGGCTCAAAGTCATTGGCCACAGATAAAATGACGTCAAATCACGTTATATCTACAGTAGCTTTGATTGGACTGATCATGTCAACATCATACCTTCAATCTTAGCTAGCAGTCATCATCATGAATCAAGTTGACAATCTACTGGCAAATCACATGAAGATAAATAAGGAAGAGAAATTATAGATAAAACATATCAGTGCTCATCGGCCATTGGACATAAACATTACACAACAAGTTGGAAATTGCAAATTCAACAATGACTGGTTTGGAAGGAATCAGTGACAGTGGCTAACTACACGCATTGCAAAGCAACCACTAGCCTGCTATTCAGTGGAGTGGCTGTGTGGTCCCACATCTGGGATTAAGGGTCTCTCTTCCTAGTTTAAAATGATAAACATTCAACAATGGCCATGCTGTCAATGAAACATGATTTGTGCCGCAGTCAAAACAACTGTTAACTCTGAACGGCGAAAACTTGACTTCAGTGAGTTCAAGACAACTGGGAAGTCGGGAATAAACGAGCTCCGACTGGGAAAATACGTTTTGAACGGTTATCCAACTCGGAATTGTAAATCCGGCCTCTTTCTAGAGCTACGACCTGAAGATCAATGACATCATCATGATTTGACCTTGTTTTTTTCCGAGTTCCAGTTGTTTTGAAAGCACCATAAATCCAGAGAATGCAAGACTTTGATGACAACATTTTCCCACGAAGGGCCGCCGTGCCACCTTCCTGTTCAAGTGAGCACAGCACAACAAGGTGAGTCCAAAAATGTCTTCTATGGTGCTGCATAAATTATGTAATATGCCAGGGAGATACAGTGAGGGAAAAAAGTATTTGATCCCCTGCTGATTTTGTACGTTTGCCCACTGACAAAGAAATTATCAGTCTATAATTTTAATGGTAGGTTTATTTGAACAGTGAGAGACAGAATATCAACAAAAAAATCCAGAAAAACGCATGTCAAAAATGTTATGAATTGATTTGCATTTTAATGAGGGAAATAAGTATTTGACCCCTCTGCAAAACATGACTTAGTACTTGGTGGCAAAACCCTTGTTGGCAATCACAGAGGTCAGACGTTTCTTGTAGTTGGCCACCAGGTTTGCACACATCTCAGGAGGGATTTTGTCCCACTCCTCTTTGCAGATCTTCTTCAAGTCATTAAGGTTTCGAGGCTGACGTTTGGAAACTCGAACCTTCAGCTCCCTCCACAGATTTTCTATGGGATTAAGGTCTGGAGACTGGCTAGGCCACTCCAGGACCTTAATGTGCTTCTTCTTGAGCCACTCCTTTGTTGCCTTGGCCGTGTGTTTTGGGTCATTGTCATGCTGGAATACCCATCCACGACCCATTTTCAATACCCTGGCTGAGGGAAGGAGGTTTTCACCCAAGATTTGACGGTACATGGCCCCGTCCATCGTCCCTTTGATGCGGTGAAGTTGTCCTGTCCCTTTAGCAGAAAAACACCCCCAAAGCATAATGTTTCCACCTCCATGTTTGACGGTGGGGATGGTTTCTTGGGGTCATAGGCAGCATTCCTCCTCCTCCAAACACGGCAAGTTGGGTTGATGCCAAAGAACTCCATTTTGGTCTCATCTGACCACAACACGTTCACCCAGTTGTCCTCTGAATCATTCAGATGTTCATTGGCAAACTTCAGACGGGCATGTATATGTGCTTTCTTGAGCAGGGGGACCTTGCGGGCGCTGCAGGATTTCAGTCCTTCACGGCATAGTGTGTTACCAATTGTTTTCTTGATGACTATGGTCCCAGCTGCCTTGAGATCATTGACAAGATCCTCCTGTGTAGTTCTGGGCTGATTCCTCACCGTTCTCATGATCATTGCAACTCCACGAGGTGAGATCTTGCATGGAGCCCCAGGCTGAGGGAGATTGACAGTTCTTTTGTGTTTCTTCCATTTGCGAATAATCACAGAAACTGTTGTCACCTTCTCACCAAGCTGCTTGGCGATGGTCTTGTAGCCCATTCCAGCCTTGTGTAGGTCTACAATCTTGTCCCTGACATCCTTGGAGAGCTCTTTGGTCTTGGCCATGGTGGAGAGTTTGGAATCTGATTGATTGATTGCTTCTGTGGACAAGTGTCTTTTATATAGGTAAGAAACTGAGATTAGGAGCACTCCCTTTAAGAGTGTGCTCCTAATCTCCGTTCGTTACCTGTATGAAAGACACCTGGGAGCCAGAAATCTTTTTGATTGAGAAGGGGTCAAATACTTATTTCCCTCATTAAAATGCAAATCAATTTATAACATTTTTGACATGCATTTTTCTGGATATTTTTGTTGTTATTCTGTCTCTCACTGCTCAAATAAACCTACCATTAAAATTATAGACTGATAATTTCTTTGTCAGTGGGCAAACGTACAAAATCAGCAGGGGATCAAATACTTTTTTCCCTCACTGTATGTATACTGTAGCTAAGAAACATATTATATGTAATCTAGTCTTCAGGAGATTTTATTAGATATTTACTTTATTTAGTCTCATTCTTAACACAATGGGCTAAAATATACAGTAAGTCTGATCAGTGGAACAATTCTCCTTCTTAACAATGGTCTATAATATACAGTAAGTCTGATCTCCTTAACAATGGTCTATAATATACAGTAAGTCTGATCTCCTTAAAATTGGTCTATAATATACAGTAAGTCTGATCTCCTTCTTAACCATAGTCTATAATATACAGTAAGTCTGATCTCCTTAACAATGGTCTATAATATACAGTAAGTCTGATCTCCTTAACAATGGTCTATAATATACAGTAAGTCTGATCAGTGGAACAATTCTCCTTAACAATGGTCTATAATATACAGTAAATCTGATCAGTGGAACAATTCTCCTTCTTAACAATGGTCTATATAATATACAGTAAGTCTGATCTCCTTAAAATTGGTCTATAATATACAGTAAGTCTGATCTCCTTCTTAACAATGGTCTAAAATATACAGTAAGTCTGATCTCCTTAACAATGGTCTATAATATACAGTAAGTCTGATCTCCTTAACAATGGTCTGTAAAATACAGTAAGTCTGATCAGTGGAACAATTCTCCTTCTTAACAATGGTCTATAATATACAGTAAGTCTGATCAGTGGAACAACTCTCCTTCTTAACAATGGTCTATAATATACAGTAAGTCTGCTCTCCTTAACAATGGTCTATAATATACAGTAAGTCTGATCTCCTTAACAATGGTCTATAATATACAGTAAGTCTGATCTCCTTAACCATGGTCTATAATATACAGTAAGTCTGATCTCCTTAACAATGGTCTATAATATACAGTAAGTCTGATCAGTGGAACAATTCTCCTTCTTAACAATGGTCTATAATATACCGTAAGTCTGATCAGTGGAACAATTATCCTTCTTAACAATGGTCTATAATATACAGTAAGTCTGATCAGTGGAACAATTATCCTTCTTAACAATGGTCTATAATATACAGTAAGTCTGATCTCCTTAACAATGGTCTATAAAATACAGTAAGTCTGATCTCCTTAACAATGGTCTGTAATATACAGTAAGTCTGATCAGTGGAACAATTCTTCTTCTTAACAATGGTCTGTAATATACAGTAAGTCTGATCAGTGGAACAATTCTTCTTCTTAACAATGGTCTATAATATACAGTAAGTCTGATCAGTGGAACAACTCTCCTTCTTAACAATGGTCTATAATATACAGTAAGTCTGATCTCCTTAACAATGGTCTTTAATATACAGTAAGTCTGATCTCCTTAACAATGGTCTATAATATACAGTAAGTCTGATCAGTGGAACAACTCTCCTTCTTAACAATGGTCTATAATATACAGTAAGTCTGATCTCCTTAACAATGGTCTATAATATACAGTAAGTCTGATCTCCTTCTTAACACAATGGGCTATAATATACAGTAAGTCTGATCAGTGGAACAATTCTCCTTCTTAACAATGGTCTATAATATACAGTAAGTCTGATCAGTGGAACAATTATCCTTCTTAACAATGGTCTATAATATACAGTAAGTCTGATCTCCTTAACAATGGTCTATAATATACAGTAAGTCTGATCTGATCTTCTTAACAATGGTCTATCATATACAGTAAGTCTGATCTCCTTAACAATGGTCTGTAATATACAGTAAGTCTGATCAGTGGAACAATTCTCCTTAACAATGGTCTATAATATACAGTAAGTCTGATCTCCTTAACAATGGTCTGTAATATACAGTAAGTCTGATCAGTGGAGCAATTATCCTTCTTAACAATAGTCTACAATATACAGTAAGTCTGATCTCCTTAACAACGGTCTATAATATACAGTAAGTCTGATCTCCTTAACAATGGTCTTTAATATACAGTAAGTCTGATCTCCTTAACAATGGTCTATAAAATACAGTAAGTCTGATCTCCTTAACAATGGTCTATAATATACAGTAAGTCTGATCTCCTACCTTAACAATGGTCTATAATTTACAGTAAGTCTGATATCCTACCTTAACAATGGTCTATAATATACAGTAAGTCTGATCTTCTACCTTAACAATGGTCTATAATATACAGTAAGTCTGATCTCCTTAACAATGGTCTATAATTTACAGTAAGTCTGATCTCCTTAACAATGGTCTATAATTTACAGTAAGTCTGATCTCCTTAACAATGGTCTATAATTTACAGTAAGTCTGATCTCCTTCTTAACAATGGTCTATAATTTACAGTAAGTTGGATCTCCTTAACAACGGTCTATAATATACAGTAAGTCTGATCTCCTTAACAATGGTCTTTAATATACAGTAAGTCTGATCTCCTTAACAATGGTCTATAATTTACAGTAAGTCTGATCTCCTTAACAATGGTCTATAATTTACAGTAAGTCTGATCTCCTTAACAATGGTCTATAATTTACAGTAAGTCTGATCTCCTTCTTAACAATTGTCTATAAAATACAGTAAGTCTGATCTCCTTAACAATGGTCTATAATATACAGTAAGTCTGATCTCCTTCTTAACAATGGTCTATAATTTACAGTAAGTCTGATCTCCTTAACAATGGTCTATAATTTACAGTAAGTTGGATCTCCTTCTAAACAATGGTCTATAATATACAGTAAGTCTGATCTCCTTAACAACGGTCTATAATATACAGTAAGTCTGATCTCCTTCTTAACAATGGTCTATAATTTACAGTAAGTCTGATCTCCTTAACAATGGTCTATAATTTACAGTAAGTTGGATCTCCTTCTTAACAATGGTCTATAAAATACAGTAAGTCTGATCTCCTTAACAATGGTCTATAAAATACAGTAAGTCTGATCAGGGTAATTACTTGTCAGCAAGAACACTACATTTATTCCCCACACTTATTGTATTATTCCACTTCTTCCCAGTGTTGCCAGTCTACAGTAATCACATATTTGAAGTCTTATATCCCTACTTCTGTCTTTGAAAATGAATGATATGAGGCTGTGTATTTTTTGCAGCTCGTCACGGACAGTTTTGAATAAGTCATACAAATAAGCATTGGATATTAAATGTTCCAGGAATCAAATATCATTTTAGACATTTTAGTACTGGCCATATGCAGAGATGGTAGGGGACTTACAACTCATAAAGACATCATATTTTATCTATGTAGAGTAAGATGATGACAAGGATCTTCAACTAGTAGGCAGAAACCACCTGAGAATATTGATATTCAACTAGTAGGCAGAAACCACCTGAGAATATTGATATTCAACTAGTAGGCAGAAACCACCTGAGAATATTGATATTCAACTAGTAGGCAGAAACCACCTGGGAATATTGATATTCAACTAGTAGGCAGAAACCACCTGGGAATATTGATATTCAACTAGTAGGCAGAAACCACCTGGGAATATTGATATTCAACTAGTAGGCAGAAACCACCTGAGAATATTGATATTCAACTAGTAGGCAGAAACCACCTGAGAATATTGATATTCAACTAGTAGGCAGAAACCACCTGAGAATATTGATAGTCAACTAGTAGGCAGAAACCACCTGGGAATATTGATATTCAACTAGTAGGCAGAAACCACCTGAGAATATTGATATTCAACTAGTAGGCAGAAACCACCTGAGAATATTGATATTCAACTAGTAGGCAGAAACCACCTGAGAATATTGATATTCAACTAGTAGGCAGAAACCACCTGAGAATATTGATATTCAACTAGTAGGCAGAAACCACCTGAGAATATTGATATTCAACTAGTAGGCAGAAACCACCTGAGAATATTGATATTCAACTAGTAGGCAGAAACCACCTGAGAATATTGATATTCAACTAGTAGGCAGAAACCACCTGAGAATATTGATATTCAACTAGTAGGCAGAAACCACCTGAGAATATTGATATTCAACTAGTAGGCAGAAACCACCTGAGAATATTGATATTCAACTAGTAGGCAGAAACCACCTGAGAATATTGATATTCAACTAGTAGGCAGAAACCACCTGAGAATATTGATATTCAACTAGTAGGCAGAAACCACCTGAGAATATTGATATTCAACTAGTAGGCAGAAACCACCTGAGAATATTGATATTCAACTAGTAGGCAGAAACCACCTGAGAATATTGATATTCAACTAGTAGGCAGAAACCACCTGAGAATATTGATATTCAACTAGTAGGCAGAAACCACCTGAGAATATTGATATTCAACTAGTAGGCAGAAACCACCTGAGAATATTGATATTCAACTAGTAGGCAGAAACCACCTGAGAATATTGATATTCAACTAGTAGGCAGAAACCACCTGAGAATATTGATTTCAACTAGTAGGCAGAAACCACCTGAGAATATTGATATTCAACTAGTAGGCAGAAACCACCTGAGAATATTGATATTCAACTAGTAGGCAGAAACCACCTGAGAATATTGATATTCAACTAGTAGGCAGAAACCACCTGAGAATATTGATATTCAACTAGTAGGCAGAAACCACCTGAGAATATTGATATTCAACTAGTAGGCAGAAACCACCTGAGAAAATTGATATTCAACTAGTAGGCAGAAACCACCTGAGAATATTGATATTCAACTAGTAGGCAGAAACCACCTGAGAATATTGATATTCAACTAGTAGACAGAAACCACCTGAATATTGATTTTCAACTAGTAGACAGAAACCACCTGAATATTGATATTCAACTAGTAGACAGAAACCACCTGAATATTGATTTTCAACTAGTAGACAGAAACCACCTGAATATTGATATTCAACTAGTAGACAGAAACCACCTGAATATTGATATTCAACTAGTAGGCAGAAACCACCTGAGAATATTGATATTCAACTAGTTGTCACGGCTGTCAATGTCGTTCTCCTCCTCAGACGAGGAGGAGCATGGATCGGACCAAGATGCGGAGTAGGAGGTATTCATGATTTTAATGACAAACCAACAAACACTAACAAATTAACAAAACAACAAACGTGACTAACCTGCAACAGTCCTGTGTGGCCCAAACGCTAACACAGGAAACAAACACCCACAAAACACCAGTGAAACCCTGGCTGCCTTAGTATGACTCTCAATCAGAGACAAACGATACACACCTGTCTCTAATTGAGAATCATACCAGGCCGAACACAAAACCCAACATAGAAATAGAAAACATAGACTGCCCACCCAACACTCACGCCCTGACCAATAAAGACATACAAAACAAGAGAAAACAGGTCAGGAACGTGACATAACCCCCCCCTTAAGGTGCGAACTCCGGGCGCACCAGCACAAAGTCTAGGGGAGGGTCTGGGTGGGCATCTGACCACGGTGGTGGCTCAGGCTCTGGGCGAGGTCCCCACCCCACCATAGTCACTCCCCGCTTCCGTATCCCCCTCCCAATGACCACCCTCCAACTCAACCCACCTAAATGAAGGGGCAGCATCGGGATAAGGGCCAGCACCGGGATAAGGGGCAGCAGCTCCGGGATAAGGGGCAGCAGCTCCGGGATAAGGGGCAGCAGCTCCGGGATAAGGGGCAGCAGCTCCGGGATAAGGGGCAGCAGCTCCGGGATAAGGGGCAGCAGCTCCGGGATAAGGGGCAGCTCCGGACTAAGTGGCAGCTCCGGACTGAGTGGCAGCTCCGGACTGAGTGGCAGCTCATGACTGGAGGGCAGTTCATGACTGGAGGGCAGCTCATGACTGGAGGGCAGCTCATGACCGGAGGGCAGCTCATGACCGGAGGGCAGCTCATGACCGTAGGGCAGCTCATGACCGTAGGGCAGCTCATGACCGTAGGGCAGCTCATGACTGGCTGGCGTCTCTGGCAGCTCCTGACTGGCTGGCGTCTCTGGCAGCTCCTGACTGGCTGGCGTCTCTGGCAGCTCCTGACTGGCTGGCGTCTCTGGCAGCTCCTGACTGGCTGGCGTCTCTGGCAGCTCCTGACTGGCTGGCGTCTCTGGCAGCTCCTGACTGGCTGGCGTCTCTGGCAGCTCCTGACTGGCTGGCGTCTCTGGCAGCTCCTGACTGGCTGGCGTCTCTGGCAGCTCCTGACTGGCTGGCGGCTCTGGCAGCTCCTGACTGACGGACGGCTCTAACGGCTCGGGACAGACGGGCGGCTCTAACGGCTCGGGACAGACGGGCGGCTCTAATGGCTCGTGGCAGACGGATGGCTCAGACGGCGCTGGGCAGACGGATGGCTCAGACGGCGCTGGGCAGACGGATGGCTCAGACGGCGTTGGGCAGACAGATGGCTCAGACGGCGTTGGGCAGACGGATGGCTCAGACGGCGTTGGGCAGACGGATGGCTCAGACGGCGTTGGGCAGACGGATGGCTCAGACGGCGTTGGGCAGACGGATGGCTCAGACGGCGTTGGGCAGACGGATGGCTCAGACGGCGTTGGGCAGACGGATGGCTCAGACGGCGCTGGGCAGACAGATGGCTCAGACGGCGTTGGGCAGCCGGGCAGTTCAGGCACCGCTGGGCAGACGGGCAGTTCAGGCACCGCTGGGCAGACGGCAGACTCTGGCCGGCTGAGACGCACAATAGGCCTGATGCGTGGTGCCGGAACTGGAGGTACCGGGCTGAGGGCACGCACCTCAGGGCGAGTACGGGGAGGAGGAACAGGGCTCTGGAGATGCACTGGAAGCCTGGTGCGTGGTGTAGGCACTGGTGGTACTGGGCTGGGGCGGGAAGGTGGCGCCGGATATGCCGGACCGTGAAGGAAGACACGCGCTCTTGAGCACCGAGCCTCTCCAACCTTACCAGGTTGAATGGTCCCCGTAGCCCTGCCAGTGCGGCGAGGTGGAATAGCCCGCACTGGGCTATGCAGGCGAACCGGGGACACCACCTGTAAGGCTGGTGCCATGTACGCCGGCCCGAGGAGACGTACTGGAGGCCAGATACGTTGGGCCGGCTTCATGACATCCGGCTCGATGCCCAACCTAGCACTCCCAGTGCGGCAAGGTGGAATAGCCCGCACTGGGCTAAGCACGCGTACTGGGGACACCGTGCGCTTTACCGCATAACACGGTGTCTGACCAGTACGACGCCCTCTCACTCCACGGTAAGCCCGGGGAGTTGGCTCAGGTAACCAACCCGGCTTCGCCACACTCCCCTTTAGCCCCCCCCCAAGAAATTTTTGGGTGAGCCTCTCGGGCTTCCAGCCTCTCTTACGTGCTGCCTCCTCATACCAGCGCTCCTGGGCTGTGGCTGCCTCCTTCTCCTCCCGAGAGCGGCGATTCTCTCCCACCTTAGCCCAGGGTCCTCCTCCGTTGAGTATTTGCTCCCATGTCCATTCCTCTTCTCTCCATTGCTTTTGTTCTTGCCGTCCTTCTCCAATCCGCTTGGTCCTGGTTTGGTGGGTGTTTCTGTCACGGCTGTCAATGTCGTTCTCCTCCTCAGACGAGGAGGAGCATGGATCGGACCAAGATGCGGAGTAGGAGGTATTCATGATTTTAATGACAAACCAACAAACACTAACAAATTAACAAAACAACAAACGTGACTAACCTGCAACAGTCCTGTGTGGCCCAAACGCTAACACAGGAAACAAACACCCACAAAACACCAGTGAAACCCTGGCTGCCTTAGTATGACTCTCAATCAGAGACAAACGATACACACCTGTCTCTAATTGAGAATCATACCAGGCCGAACACAAAACCCAACATAGAAATAGAAAACATAGACTGCCCACCCAACACTCACGCCCTGACCAATAAAGACATACAAAACAAGAGAAAACAGGTCAGGAACGTGACACTAGTAGGCAGAAACCACCTGAGAATATTGATATTCAACTAGTAGGCAGAAACCACCTGAGAATATTGATATTCAACTAGTAGGCAGAAACCACCTGAGAATATTGATATTCAACTAGTAGGCAGAAACCACCTGAGAATATTGATATTCAACTAGTAGGCAGAAACCACCTGAGAATATTGATATTCAACTAGTAGGCAGAAACCACCTGAGAATATTGATCTTCAACTAGTAGGCAGAAACCACCTGAGAATATTGATATTCAACTAGTAGGCAGAAACCACCTGAGAATATTGATATTCAACTAGTAGGCAGAAACCACCTGAGAATATTGATATTCAACTAGTAGGCAGAAACCACCTGAGAATATTGATATTCAACTAGTAGGCAGAAACCACCTGAGAATATTGATATTCAACTAGTAGGCAGAAACCACCTGAGAATATTGATATTCAACTAGTAGGCAGAAACCACCTGAGAATATTGATATTCAACTAGTAGGCAGAAACCACCTGAGAATATTGATATTCAACTAGTAGGCAGAAACCACCTGAGAATATTGATATTCAACTAGTAGGCAGAAACCACCTGAATATTGATATTCAACTAGTAGACAGAAACCACCTGAATATTGATCTTCAACTAGTAGGCAGAAACCACCTGAATATTGATATTCAACTAGTAGACAGAAACCACCTGAATATTGATATTCAACTAGTAGACAGAAACCACCTGAATATTGATATTCAACTAGTAGACAGAAACCACCTGAATATTGATATTCAACTAGTAGGTAGAAACCACCTGAATATTGATATTCAACTAGTAGGTAGAAACCACCTGAATATTGATATTCAACTAGTAGGCAGAAACCACCTGAATATTGATATTCAACTAGTAGGCAGAAACCACCTGAGAATATTGATATTCAACTAGTAGGCAGAAACCACCTGAGAATATTGATATTCAACTAGTAGGCAGAAACCACCTGAGAATATTGATATTCAACTAGTAGGCAGAAACCACCTGAGAATATTGATATTCAACTAGTAGGCAGAAACCACCTGAGAATATTGATATTCAACTAGTAGGCAGAAACCACCTGTCAGGGTTGTGTGCGGCGAAGTAGCAGAGTCAAATGCAGGACACCAGTGTTGAGCGAAACACAAAACGTTTACTCAAAATCTCAGCAAAATTCCACAACGGGAATAATTACAAAACATATAAGAAAATACAACAACCACTAACGTAACAAACAATCACGGACAAAACAGAAATGAAAGCCAGAGGGTTAAATAGGGAACATAATAGGGGAATTGAAACCAGGTGTGTATAATACAGACAAAACAAAACGAAACAGAAAAATGGATCGGTGGTGACTAGAAAGCCGGTGACGTCGACCGCCGAACACCACCCGAACAAGGAGAAGGGCCGACTTCGGCGGAAGTCGTGACACCACCTGAATATTGATATTCAACTAGTAGGCAGAAACCACCTGAGAATATTGATATTCAACTAGTAGGCAGAAACCACCTGAGAATATTAATATTCAACTAGTAGGCAGAAACCACCTGAGAATATTGATATTCAACTAGTAGGCAGAAACCACCTGAGAATATTGATATTCAACTAGTAGGCAGAAACCACCTGAGAATATTGATATTCAACTAGTAGGCAGAAACCACCTGAGAATATTGATATTCAACTAGTAGGCAGAAACCACCTGAATATTGATATTCAACTAGTAGGCAGAAACCACCTGAATATTGATATTCAACTAATAGACAGAAACCACCTGAATATTGATATTCAACTAGTAGACAGAAACCACCTGAATATTGATATTCAACTAGTAGGCAGAAACAACCTGAATATTGATATTCAACTAGTAGGCAGAAACCACCTGAGAATATTGATATTCAACTAGTAGGCAGAAACCACCTGAGAATATTGATATTCAACTAGTAGGCAGAAACCACCTGAGAATATTGATATTCAACTAGTAGGCAGAAACCACCTGAGAATATTGATATTCAACTAGTAGGCAGAAACCACCTGAGAATATTGATATTCAACTAGTAGGCAGAAACCACCTGAGAATATTGATATTCAACTAGTAGGCAGAAACCACCTGAGAATATTGATATTCAACTAGTAGGCAGAAACCACCTGAGAATATTGATATTCAACTAGTAGGCAGAAACCACCTGAGAATATTGATATTCAACTAGTAGGCAGAAACCACCTGAGAATATTGATATTCAACTAGTAGGCAGAAACCACCTGAGAAAATTGATATTCAACTAGTAGGCAGAAACCACCTGAGAATATTGATATTCAACTAGTAGGCAGAAACCACCTGAGAATATTGATATTCAACTAGTAGACAGAAACCACCTGAATATTGATTTTCAACTAGTAGACAGAAACCACCTGAATATTGATAATCAACTAGTAGGCAGAAACCACCTGAATATTGATTTTCAACTAGTAGACAGAAACCACCTGAATATTGATATTCAACTAGTAGACAGAAACCACCTGAATATTGATATTCAACTAGTAGGCAGAAACCTACTAGTAGGCAACTAGTAGGCAGTAGTCTGGCCCAGGAGTGTGAAGGTGAACGGAAAGGCTCTGGAGCAACGAACCGCCCTTGCTGTCTCTGCCAGGCCGGTTCCCCTCTCTCCACTGGGATTCTCTGCCTCTAACCCTGTTACAGGGGCTGAGTCACTGGCTTGCTGGTGCTCTTTCATGCCGTCCCTAGGAGGGGTGCGTCACTTGAGTGGGTTGAGTTACTGACGTGATCTTCCTGTCTGGGTTTGCGCCCCCCCTTGGTTTGTGCTGTGGTGGAGACCTTTGTGGGCTATACTCGGCCTTGTCTCAGGATTGTAAGTTGGTGGTTGAGGATTTCCCTCTAGTGGTGCGGGGGCTGTGCTTTGGCAAAGTGGGTGGGGTTATATCCTTCCTATTTGGCCCTGTCCGGGGGTTTCTTCGGATGGGGCCACAGTGTCTCCTGACCGCTCCTGTCTCAGCCTCCAGTATTTATGCTGCAGTAGTTTGTGTCGGGGGGCTAGGGTCAGTTGGTTACCTGGAGTACTTCTCCTGTCTTATCCAGTGTCCTGTGTGAATTTAAGTATGCTCTCTCTAATTCTCTCGTTCTCTCTTTCTCTCTGAGAACCTGAGCCCTAGGACCATACGTCAGGACTACCGGGCATGATGACACCTTGCTGTCCCCAGTCCGCCTGGCCTTGCTGCTATTCCAGTTTCAACTGTTCTGCCTGCGGTTACGGAACCCCTACCTGTCCCAGACCTGCTGTTTTCAACTCTTAATGATCGGCTATGAAAAGCCAACTGAGATTTATTCCTGATTATTATTTGACCATGCTTGTCATTTATGAAAATTTTGAAAATCTTGGCTCTCTCTAATTTTCTCCTTCTCTCTTTCTTTCTCTCGGAGGACCTGGGCCCTAGGACCATGCGTCGGGACTGCCGCCCGTGGTGACTCCTTGCTGTCCCCAGTCCGCCTGGCCTTGCTGCTATTCCAGTTTCAGCTGTTCTGCCTGCGGTTATGGAACCGCCACCTGTCCCAGACCTGTTGTTTTTCAACTCTTGATGATCGGCTATGAAAAGCCAACTGAAAATTATTCATGATTATTATTTGACCATGCTTGTCACTTATGAACATTTTTGAACATCTTGGCATAGTTCTGTTATAATCTCCACCCGGCACAGCCAGAAGAGGACTGGCCACCCCTCATAGCCTGGTTCCTCTCTAGGTTTCTTCCTAGGTTTTGGCCTTTCTAGGGAGTTTTTCCTAGCCACCGTGCTTCTACACCTGCATTACTAGCTGTTTGGGGTTTTAGGCTGGGTGTCTGTACAGCACTTCGAGATATTAGCTGATGTACGAAGGGCTATATAAAATAAAATTGATTGATTGAAACCACCTGAGAATATTGATATTCAACTAGTAGGCAGAAACCACCTGAGAATATTGATATTCAACTAGTAGGCAGAAACCACCTGAGAATATTGATATTCAACTAGTAGGCAG
The DNA here is from genome assembly GCF_045679555.1 of Salvelinus alpinus. NCBI lineage: Eukaryota > Metazoa > Chordata > Actinopteri > Salmoniformes > Salmonidae > Salvelinus > Salvelinus alpinus. Next base: position 1,855,756 of record NC_092103.1, read on the forward strand.
AAACCACCTGAGAATATTGATATTCAACTAGTAGGCAGAAACCACCTGAGAATATTGATATTCAACTAGTAGGCAGAAACCACCTGAGAATATTGATATTCAACTAGTAGGCAGAAACCACCTGAGAATATTGATATTCAACTAGTAGGCAGAAACCACCTGAGAATATTGATATTCAACTAGTAGGCAGAAACCACCTGAGAATATTGATATTCAACTAGTAGGCAGAAACCACCTGAGAATATTGATATTCAACTAGTAGGCAGAAACCACCTGAGAATATTGATATTCAACTAGTAGGCAGAAACCACCTGAATATTGATATTCAACTAGTAGGCAGAAACCACCTGAATATTGATATTCAACTAATAGACAGAAACCACCTGAATATTGATATTCAACTAGTAGACAGAAACCACCTGAATATTGATATTCAACTAGTAGGCAGAAACAACCTGAATATTGATATTCAACTAGTAGGCAGAAACCACCTGAGAATATTGATATTCAACTAGTAGGCAGAAACCACCTGAGAATATTGATATTCAACTAGTAGGCAGAAACCACCTGAGAATATTGATATTCAACTAGTAGGCAGAAACCACCTGAGAATATTGATATTCAACTAGTAGGCAGAAACCACCTGAGAATATTGATATTCAACTAGTAGGCAGAAACCACCTGAGAATATTGATATTCAACTAGTAGGCAGAAACCACCTGAGAATATTGATATTCAACTAGTAGGCAGAAACCACCTGAGAATATTGATATTCAACTAGTAGGCAGAAACCACCTGAGAATATTGATATTCAACTAGTAGGCAGAAACCACCTGAGAAAATTGATATTCAACTAGTAGGCAGAAACCACCTGAGAATATTGATATTCAACTAGTAGGCAGAAACCACCTGAGAATATTGATATTCAACTAGTAGACAGAAACCACCTGAATATTGATTTTCAACTAGTAGACAGAAACCACCTGAATATTGATATTCAACTAGTAGGCAGAAACCACCTGAATATTGATTTTCAACTAGTAGACAGAAACCACCTGAATATTGATATTCAACTAGTAGACAGAAACCACCTGAATATTGATATTCAACTAGTAGGCAGAAACCACCTGAGAATATTGATATTCAACTAGTAGGCAGAAACCACCTGAGAATATTGATATTCAACTAGTAGGCAGAAACCACCTGAGAATATTGATATTCAACTAGTAGGCAGAAACCACCTGAGAATATTGATATTCAACTAGTAGGCAGAAACCACCTGAGAATATTGATATTCAACTAGTAGGCAGAAACCACCTGAGAATATTGATATTCAACTAGTAGGCAGAAACCACCTGAGAATATTGATATTCAACTAGTAGGCAGAAACCACCTGAGAATATTGATATTCAACTAGTAGGCAGAAACCACCTGAGAATATTGATATTCAACTAGTAGGCAGAAACCACCTGAGAATATTGATATTCAACTAGTAGGCAGAAACCACCTGAGAATATTGATATTCAACTAGTAGGCAGAAACCACCTGAGAAAATTGATATTCAACTAGTAGGCAGAAACCACCTGAGAATATTGATATTCAACTAGTAGGCAGAAACCACCTGAGAATATTGATATTCAACTAGTAGACAGAAACCACCTGAATATTGATCTTCAACTAGTAGACAGAAACCACCTGAATATTGATCTTCAACTAGTAGGCAGAAACCACCTGAATATTGATATTCAACTAGTAGACAGAAACCACCTGAATATTGATATTCAACTAGTAGACAGAAACCACCTGAATATTGATATTCAACTAGTAGACAGAAACCACCTGAGAATATTGATATTCAACTAGTAGGCAGAAACCACCTGAGAATATTGATATTCAACTAGTAGGCAGAAACCACCTGAGAATATTGATATTCAACTAGTAGGCAGAAACCACCTGAGAATATTGATATTCAACTAGTAGGCAGAAACCACCTGAGAATATTGATATTCAACTAGTAGGCAGAAACCACCTGAGAATATTGATATTCAACTAGTAGGCAGAAACCACCTGAGAATATTGATATTCAACTAGTAGGCAGAAACCACCTGAGAATATTGATATTCAACTAGTAGGCAGAAACCACCTGAGAATATTGATATTCAACTAGTAGGCAGAAACCACCTGAGAAAATTGATATTCAACTAGTAGGCAGAAACCACCTGAGAATATTGATATTCAACTAGTAGACAGAAACCACCTGAATATTGATATTCAACTAGTAGACAGAAACCACCTGAATATTGATATTCAACTAGTAGGCAGAAACCTACTAGTAGGCAACTAGTAGGCAGTAGTCTGGCCCAGGAGTGTGAAGGTGAACGGAAAGGCTCTGGAGCAACGAACCGCCCTTGCTGTCTCTGCCAGGCCGGTTCCCCTCTCTCCACTGGGATTCTCTGCCTCTAACCCTGTTACAGGGGCTGAGTCACTGGCTTGCTGGTGCTCTTTCATGCCGTCCCTAGGAGGGGTGCGTCACTTGAGTGGGTTGAGTTACTGACGTGATCTTCCTGTCTGGGTTTGCGCCCCCCCTTGGTTTGTGCTGTGGTGGAGACCTTTGTGGGCTATACTCGGCCTTGTCTCAGGATTGTAAGTTGGTGGTTGAGGATTTCCCTCTAGTGGTGCGGGGGCTGTGCTTTGGCAAAGTGGGTGGGGTTATATCCTTCCTATTTGGCCCTGTCCGGGGGTTTCTTCGGATGGGGCCACAGTGTCTCCTGACCGCTCCTGTCTCAGCCTCCAGTATTTATGCTGCAGTAGTTTGTGTCGGGGGGCTAGGGTCAGTTGGTTACCTGGAGTACTTCTCCTGTCTTATCCAGTGTCCTGTGTGAATTTAAGTATGCTCTCTCTAATTCTCTCGTTCTCTCTTTCTCTCTGAGAACCTGAGCCCTAGGACCATACGTCAGGACTACCGGGCATGATGACACCTTGCTGTCCCCAGTCCGCCTGGCCTTGCTGCTATTCCAGTTTCAACTGTTCTGCCTGCGGTTACGGAACCCCTACCTGTCCCAGACCTGCTGTTTTCAACTCTTAATGATCGGCTATGAAAAGCCAACTGAGATTTATTCCTGATTATTATTTGACCATGCTTGTCATTTATGAACATTTTGAAAATCTTGGCTCTCTCTAATTTTCTCCTTCTCTCTTTCTTTCTCTCGGAGGACCTGAGCCCTAGGACCATACGTCGGGACTACCGGCCGTGGTGACTCCTTGCTCTCCCCAGTCCGCCTGGCCTTGCTGCTATTCCAGTTTCAACTGTTCTGCCTGCGGTTATGGAACCCCTACATGTCCCAGACCTGCTGTTTTCAACTCTTAATGATCGGCTATGAAAAGCCAACTGAGATTTATTCCTGATTATTATTTGACCATGCTTGTCATTTATGAAAATTTTGAAAATCTTGGCTCTCTCTAATTTTCTCCTTCTCTCTTTCTTTCTCTCGGAGGACCTGGGCCCTAGGACCATGCGTCGGGACTGCCGCCCGTGGTGACTCCTTGCTGTCCCCAGTCCGCCTGGCCTTGCTGCTATTCCAGTTTCAGCTGTTCTGCCTGCGGTTATGGAACCGCCACCTGTCCCAGACCTGTTGTTTTTCAACTCTTGATGATCGGCTATGAAAAGCCAACTGAAAATTATTCATGATTATTATTTGACCATGCTTGTCACTTATGAACATTTTTGAACATCTTGGCATAGTTCTGTTATAATCTCCACCCGGCACAGCCAGAAGAGGACTGGCCACCCCTCATAGCCTGGTTCCTCTCTAGGTTTCTTCCTAGGTTTTGGCCTTTCTAGGGAGTTTTTCCTAGCCACCGTGCTTCTACACCTGCATTACTAGCTGTTTGGGGTTTTAGGCTGGGTGTCTGTACAGCACTTCGAGATATTAGCTGATGTACGAAGGGCTATATAAAATAAAATTGATTGATTGAAACCACCTGAGAATATTGATATTCAACTAGTAGGCAGAAACCACCTGAGAATATTGATATTCAACTAGTAGGCAGAAACCACCTGAGAATATTGATATTCAACTAGTAGGCAGAAACCACCTGAGAATATTGATATTCAACTAGTAGGCAGAAACCACCTGAGAATATTGATATTCAACTAGTAGGCAGAAACCACCTGAGAATATTGATATTCAACTAGTAGGCAGAAACCACCTGAGAATATTGATATTCAACTAGTAGGCAGAAACCACCTGAGAATATTGATATTCAACTAGTAGGCAGAAACCACCTGAGAATATTGATATTCAACTAGTAGGCAGAAACCACCTGAGAATATTGATATTCAACTAGTAGGCAGAAACCACCTGAATATTGATATTCAACTAGTAGGCAGAAACCACCTGAATATTGATATTCAACTAATAGACAGAAACCACCTGAATATTGATATTCAACTAGTAGACAGAAACCACCTGAATATTGATATTCAACTAGTAGGCAGAAACAACCTGAATATTGATATTCAACTAGTAGGCAGAAACCACCTGAGAATATTGATATTCAACTAGTAGGCAGAAACCACCTGAGAATATTGATATTCAACTAGTAGGCAGAAACCACCTGAGAATATTGATATTCAACTAGTAGGCAGAAACCACCTGAGAATATTGATATTCAACTAGTAGGCAGAAACCACCTGAGAATATTGATATTCAACTAGTAGGCAGAAACCACCTGAGAATATTGATATTCAACTAGTAGGCAGAAACCACCTGAGAATATTGATATTCAACTAGTAGGCAGAAACCACCTGAGAATATTGATATTCAACTAGTAGGCAGAAACCACCTGAGAATATTGATATTCAACTAGTAGGCAGAAACCACCTGAGAAAATTGATATTCAACTAGTAGGCAGAAACCACCTGAGAATATTGATATTCAACTAGTAGGCAGAAACCACCTGAGAATATTGATATTCAACTAGTAGGCAGAAACCACCTGAATATTGATTTTCAACTAGTAGACAGAAACCACCTGAATATTGATATTCAACTAGTAGACAGAAACCACCTGAATATTGATATTCAACTAGTAGGCAGAAACCACCTGAGAATATTGATATTCAACTAGTAGGCAGAAACCACCTGAGAATATTGATATTCAACTAGTAGGCAGAAACCACCTGAGAATATTGATATTCAACTAGTAGGCAGAAACCACCTGAGAATATTGATATTCAACTAGTAGGCAGAAACCACCTGAGAATATTGATATTCAACTAGTAGGCAGAAACCACCTGAGAATATTGATATTCAACTAGTAGGCAGAAACCACCTGAGAATATTGATATTCAACTAGTAGGCAGAAACCACCTGAGAATATTGATATTCAACTAGTAGGCAGAAACCACCTGAGAATATTGATATTCAACTAGTAGGCAGAAACCACCTGAGAATATTGATATTCAACTAGTAGGCAGAAACCACCTGAGAATATTGATATTCAACTAGTAGGTAGAAACCACCTGAATATTGATATTCAACTAGTAGGCAGAAACCACCTGAATATTGATATTCAACTAATAGACAGAAACCACCTGAATATTGATATTCAACTAGTAGACAGAAACCACCTGAATATTGATATTCAACTAGTAGGCAGAAACAACCTGACTATTGATATTCAACTAGTAGGCAGAAACCACCTGAGAATATTGATATTCAACTAGTAGGCAGAAACCACCTGAGAATATTGATATTCAACTAGTAGGCAGAAACCACCTGAGAATATTGATATTCAACTAGTAGGCAGAAACCACCTGAGAATATTGATATTCAACTAGTAGGCAGAAACCACCTGAGAATATTGATATTCAACTAGTAGGCAGAAACCACCTGAGAATATTGATATTCAACTAGTAGGCAGAAACCACCTGAGAATATTGATATTCAACTAGTAGGCAGAAACCACCTGAGAATATTGATATTCAACTAGTAGGCAGAAACCACCTGAGAATATTGATATTCAACTAGTAGGCAGAAACCACCTGAGAAAATTGATATTCAACTAGTAGGCAGAAACCACCTGAGAATATTGATATTCAACTAGTAGGCAGAAACCACCTGAGAATATTGATATTCAACTAGTAGACAGAAACCACCTGAATATTGATTTTCAACTAGTAGACAGAAACCACCTGAATATTGATATTCAACTAGTAGGCAGAAACCACCTGAATATTGATTTTCAACTAGTAGACAGAAACCACCTGAATATTGATATTCAACTAGTAGACAGAAACCACCTGAATATTGATATTCAACTAGTAGGCAGAAACCACCTGAATATTGATATTCAACTAGTAGGCAGAAACCACCTGAGAATATTGATATTCAACTAGTAGACAGAAACCACCTGAATATTGATTTTCAACTAGTAGACAGAAACCACCTGAATATTGATATTCAACTAGTAGGCAGAAACCACCTGAATATTGATTTTCAACTAGTAGACAGAAACCACCTGAATATTGATATTCAACTAGTAGACAGAAACCACCTGAATATTGATATTCAACTAGTAGGCAGAAACCACCTGAGAATATTGATATTCAACTAGTAGGCAGAAACCACCTGAGAATATTGATATTCAACTAGTAGGCAGAAACCACCTGAGAATATTGATATTCAACTAGTAGGCAGAAACCACCTGAGAATATTGATATTCAACTAGTAGGCAGAAACCACCTGAGAATATTGATATTCAACTAGTAGGCAGAAACCACCTGAGAATATTGATATTCAACTAGTAGGCAGAAACCACCTGAGAATATTGATATTCAACTAGTAGGCAGAAACCACCTGAGAATATTGATATTCAACTAGTAGGCAGAAACCACCTGAGAATATTGATATTCAACTAGTAGGCAGAAACCACCTGAGAATATTGATATTCAACTAGTAGGCAGAAACCACCTGAGAAAATTGATATTCAACTAGTAGGCAGAAACCACCTGAGAATATTGATATTCAACTAGTAGGCAGAAACCACCTGAGAATATTGATATTCAACTAGTAGACAGAAACCACCTGAATATTGATTTTCAACTAGTAGACAGAAACCACCTGAATATTGATATTCAACTAGTAGGCAGAAACCACCTGAATATTGATTTTCAACTAGTAGACAGAAACCACCTGAATATTGATATTCAACTAGTAGACAGAAACCACCTGAATATTGATATTCAACTTATTCTGCCCTTGAGTTGCGTTCCCATGCAAAACTAGACAGATAGCTAACAACTAAGTCTTCAATAAAACTCCCAAGGCGTGACTTTTCTTGAATGAATATATTGAAAACGTTTATGTTGTAAAACTGCAAAATACAGAAAAGAATATACTTTAGTATTCAATTCACACCGACATACTGTAGGTGTATATTATACATTATGTACATTATACATTATACACTTCATGCATTTGAAGCATGCATGAATACAAAGAACGTGCTAAGGTACCATGCATCTGGCATGATGCCAAACCATTTTGGAGTTGCATGAATACAAAGAACGTGCTTAGGTACCATGCATCTGGCATGATGCCAAACCATATAGCTAATTGTTACTCATATGGTAGTTGACTAACTCCTTTCATTACTCTAATAATGTACAACCATCTATGTAGAATAACAAAGCATATTACACTAGAAACAGTAACAAAACTACAGTATTGTATATTTTACAATTCGTTTGCATGACGCACGAGCAAAGTAATACAGCTAACGGCATACACGAAAGGCATTGCAATTTGTGTGAGTAAATGCAACCAACCAACATTGATATGAAAGCAACTCTATCAATAACAAAATTATCATCATTAGCTAAATGCTTGAATCGAACTTACAAACAAATATTTTCCAAGGCTGAAGCGTGACAAGAAATAACTACACTGAAAGACCTGCACCGTAGCGTTGTTTTTAGCTGCTTCTATGCGTGCAGAACGCAGTCTCTACTTCCTGTTTGCGTACAGTCTAAGTACCAAAAAGCTCCACTAGGGGGCAAATAACACCATGGAACACAATGAAAATCCATTTTAACCATTGTAATAAAATAATCTGTTACCTTCTAACAGGATGGCAGCACAATTTAACTACACTACTAAGCATACTTAAAGATGTGACATACTGCAGTGTATCACGGTTATTTTCAACCACAATAAGGTTGGAGTAAGGATAGAGATCCCCCCCTGCGATGATTGGGTTGCAGAGGAAGACAGTGTGTGGGACCAAAAGTGTTACGATGACCAGAAACAGCCATTTCAGGCCTAACATGGGTACGCTGACCCCAAAAAGAAAGCCCTTAACCATAAGTGAGTACACTGTGGCCATACCCATATGGGAGAGGGATACAGGAACTAACCCCTCCACTTGATTCTGGGCAGATGCACCAAACAGTACCAGCCCCAGGATTGTGTACAATCCTGTGCTGATCGAGAGCAGCTGAAACATGAGGAGGACCCAAACAGTGTCCACACTCTAATCAATCCCACCAGAGCACCAGAACCCCAATGCTGAGGAGTAGCTGGGCCACTGTCTTGTGGTGGAAGGAGTATGTGATGAGTTTGTGTACCACAAAGGAAGAGGAGAGGATTAAAACTGAAATAAACGGGGTGACAGACATCCGCGGCATTGATGTGTTGTGCTCTAGCTTGCTGCTGTAGCCTACTGGCACCATCTGTTACATCATTAACGTTAGCTTCGAGTTGTAGCAAGATAGATAACGTTACAACAGTCCCATTCAAAGTAGCTAGCTACAGTAGCTACCGAGCATATGATTCTTAAATCACTCTGTCCCTCCTTGCTAACGTACCATGCCCATTGGCAAAAACTGTAGTTCCAAGACTTTAGACATCCTCTGATAAACCGAAATATGTAGTGACAGTAAACAAAACAAATTATACTATAATGACAGCAACAATGACACTTGTTAGCCTGAACTCAGGAGTACAACTCTTGAACCTCGGGTAATCATTTTGATGCTCAGTGCATACTTGTCAAACTACTAGAGGATAATCAAGCACAATACAAAATGTCAGTTACGACACTTTTCCTCCAATATTGCACAACACTTGAGCCAAGACTTGAGTAGTGTTGATGATTAACTACCAGAGAGAGAGACCAAATCAAGACGCTGGACAGAGTGGATTTCAGTTGTAACAAAAAGGCAGTTTATTGGCACAAAGATATCTTGTCCTGCAGTTTAGCGTGCACGGACCTAGTCATATGACTCAGTAAGGAGTCAGCTGAAAAAGGGTACCTAAACAGAGGTTACAGCAGATTTTATACATGGAACAATGTAGGTAGAGTCTCGTCGTGTTGGTCTTCTGACTGGTCCTGAAGAGTTGGAGGCGGGCCTGCTCTAGCCAGAACAGGAGCCCCATTGGTGCACGGCAAAGTCCTCTGCTCTTGGCACCCGACCAGTAGAGAGGGGAGTGAAGTGTGTGTGTGTGTTCATGCGATGTAATGTTTGTGTGTCCAGGAGTCATGAGATAAGGGGAACTGTAACTGGCAGTTACTGTCTGGGGCTAGGGGGTTTCCTGATTAGAGGGATGTGAGCAATTACTTAAGTCAGGCGGTTTAGTTTGGCGCTTCTATAACTGTTTTGTGCGGTCAGCATCCTTGTCACAATGGGGTACCATTGTGTCAATGGGGAACCTTGTTCTGTGCAACAGCAGTCTTGTGTTTTAGTCATGGGGTGTGTTGTGCAAGCTTTTAATCCTATGGTCACAAGCAGGCTCTAAAGCAGCCGGAGGGCCCTAGGCCAGTATATGAATATATGTATATATGACAGTAGCTAGCTTGCTAAACCAAAACAAAAGTACTGGACCTCCGCATTTGGATGAATCACTTTCACAACCACAAAGTTACTATTGCGCAGATCATGAAGTGCGCTAAGGCAGTGCTGCATTTAAAGACATTTCCACCTGCTGGCTTGTGCCTGAAATGTGATGACCAAAGAGTCCTCAACAGCTCATTTGAGTTAGATAGAAAGCTAGATAGATATATTTGATTTGACAGTTTAATAAAATAATAAAAAACGTTTAATTAAATAAAACATGACAGGCCAGGGACAACACAATAAAGTAAACGGCTTTCATTGTGGTACCTTAATGTTACTCAAAGTAAAACAATAATACAAAAAATATTTGGCAAGGAATGGTTTCTTCCTATTGATATCATGTTGGCCTATCTATGTAAAACGTCCAACCAACCATCGATACAACCATTACCCAGTCAGTAGGTTATAATAAGCACATCACGTTCGTTATTGAGCTACAACCAGTGAGAAGATGATACCACCAGTCCGGCTCCAAACAGGCCTTTTTCTTGTGACGTTTTATGCGCAGTCATAAAGCTGTGACCTAAAATGACGTAACCATGCATTCATTCACTACATAAACTGTGTTCAGATTTGATTTAATCTGTACAATAGTTTTCTTCACTCAGGTCGTTGCAGGTAATCTTTGGCCTTTAGGGGCACCTCCTTCCCAACATAAATATACATATATAGGGAATAGGGTGCCATTTGGGATGCCATCTTTGTGTGTGTGTCTGGGTGTGAGTCAGGATGTGTTTTGTGTCAATTAATTGATGGAAATGTTTCCCTCAGAAAGAAAGATGGATCGTAATGATGAGAGAATAAAAAGAGCTTTAAGACGCCGCCCTTATGTGGTAAATATCAAATATTTGTTTGTTTTGTCCTGTTTTTGTTATATTATCACATTTTAAATTGAGTGTTGTGTTGACAGTTGAAACCAGTGAGGGTGAACAGCCCTGATTCCGTGTTGTGGCCAACCGGCAAGGTGCACAGAAGGCCAAAGCCTGTAAGTCATATCTGACCTGAAACAAAACACATACACATTAGTTATGCATTCTGCATGTACAAACTGCAGTTATCAGAATTAAAGCAATTGCAGATATCCCTATCTAACCTCATTGAATGCTGTCTTGACAGTCTACTTCAGTGCAGACCCCTCAGATCCACAAAAGGCCTGTAAGTCACATTCAAATTCAACCACATAACAGTACTTATATTATTTATTGATACACAATTCAAGGCCAAAATGACCAAAGCAGTGTTGAATTCATTCTTTACTGTTAACAGCCAATCATTGTGAGCTATGGGCAGGACCAAATATCTGGGGATGGATGGAGCGTCAATCCAGAGCCTCTCAGCCAGGTCAGACATCTCTGCTGTTCCCATAGAGACACAACAGATAGATCAATCTGTTGATTCATATGGCCATTTTGGTTGGCTTGGTTGAATTGACAATCATCCATTTGAGATGCTAAAGAATCCTATACTATGGAAGGTCTTTAGCCCCACCCCTAATGTTATGGGATATGCATTTATTGCATTTTCAGTTACCCATGTATTGCTCACTACTTGTACAACCATGTTGGATTGCCTACGTATTCTACATTTCCTTGAGGGTCAATGCCAGTGTATTCTATGGCTGCCATGAGTACATGCCTTTCTCTGTCTACTCAGTCTGGAAGGGTGACTCGGCTGATAGAGAGAAAAAATGATGACGTGATCTCATCCTCCAGTTCGGATGACTTTTCGATCTACTCCTTCACTGACTGTGAATCGGAGGTAAGAGTTGTACCCTACCGTCCATGTCTTTCTTGAGTGACATCACTGTGAGGAGGATGGTCTTTGACTAGTTGACTCTGATACACAGTGTGATGATGAGGATCATGAAAGGAGGACACCACCTCTGAAAGTTGAGAATGGAAAGGTGACAAAGCTTGACGTGAGGGATATGGACGAGGGTGATGATCTGTCTCTCCACTCCTTCGATGAGTCAGACTGCCTGGTAAGTTCTGCATATTTTTTTTTTTTACATATATACATGGGAGATTGGAAATGATGCAGACAATTACTTATTGAGGGTAGTCATGTATCTGCAATGTGTATAGAGTAATTAGAAAGTATTTCTACAGATTGTGTTGAAGATAGCACTTTCCTATATGTTACTTTACTTTCTGGTCCTACAGAGCCCAGGGAAGGTCTCAGGTCCTGTCTGTCAAGACTGGCCTCTCTCCTCTTGTGACCTCAGCACACCGGACCCCGGCTGTGGCCCTACGGGCCCTGCCCTCTGCTGTAGGCTCTCCCTACCCAGTAAATGTCCCAAGGCCTCTGACTCCTCTCAGCCCTGTCATTATCGCTCCGCCCCGAACAGAGAACTTCCCATACCGCCACAGCCCTCGCCTGGCTCCCATCACCAACCTGAGCGAGACCGGCAGGAAGCTGCTCCAGGAAATGGCTGGAGTGGCCCCACAGGTGAGAGGAAATACAAGAAGGGAATATTGGCCGTAAGTCCTATAGTATAGCATAAGTCCTTCTATAGTATAGTATAGCTCAAGAGAAAAGAAAACCCATAAGCTTACATTACTTTATCTCCTTGTCCAAAATATTCAGGAAGGGAAGGTCAATAAGAAAAAGAAGGGCAAGGCCAAAAAAGTAGTAAAACAAGAGAAGGCCAGTAAGATACAACAGATGGGAAATGTTGGAGAAAGTAAGGAGGACAAGAAAGAGGAAAAGAAGAGTCTGAGGAAGAGGTAAGGAAATAGAGGAGGGAGAAGTGGAACATAACCAGGGAATACTAGACTAGGGAATTAGAGAAATAGAATGAGGTAGCGGAGAAAGAGCAGCTATCTGATGTGTAAGTGCAAACTTAAGCAATAAGGCATGAGGAAGTGTGGTAAATGGCCAATATATCATGGCTATGGGCTGTTCTTTAGCACGACGCAACACGGAGTGCCTGGATACAGCCCTTAGCCGTGGTATTTTGGCCATATACCACAAACCCCAGAGGTGCGTTATTGCTGTTATTAACTGGTTACCAACGTAATTAGAGCAGTAAAAATAAATGTTTTGTCATACTCGTGGTATACGGTCTGTTATAAACTGGGTGGTTCGAGCCCTGAATGCTGATTGGCTGACAGCCGTGGTATATCAGACCGTGTACCACAGGTATGACAAAGCATTTAATGGCTGTATCCAGGCACTCTGTGTTGTGTTGTGCGTAAGAACAGCCCTTAGCTGTGGTATATTGGCCATATGGTATATATTTATTGCTTAAATATACCACGGCTTTCAGCCAATCAGCATTCAGGGTTCGAACAACCCAGTTTATAGTACTATTTATTCTCCTGTGGTTTTTGATTGACAGGTTTCTTCAGTGGCTGCTGCCCAAACTGAGATGTTCAAAGAAATAATGGCCAACTATTACTTCTACCACACACACACACACACACACACAGATTTTGAGTATTGGTTACTCCTACAACACACACAAATGTAATTTCAGAGACAGGAACTATGATTAGCAAAATACATATATTGGTCTCATTCTTATATTTTGAGACATGCAGTATTATTAACACAAAAAAAAGATATGGATCCCCATACAGCCTATGATAATGAGTTGGATTTACATGTTTAGGCTTGGAAATATAGCCAGGAGAAGCAGGGTCAACACCTCTACTCATGCCATAAGTGCCATGACATCTTTAGGAACCACAGAGAGATAAGACCTCTGTCTCCACAGTCTCCTCCAAAGGACTGCAACAACCTTAGGGCAGTGTCACTGGTATTGGGGTCTTAGGTCTCCTTTGGCCAAAGGGAAGAGAAGAGGGCCCCTTACTGGTCTCCTTGCAATATCTGGTCTCCCACACAGAGATGGAAATCTACACCTGTTTAGACCCTGGAGGATATGACTTCAGATGAGAGATGCAGAACGTAAAAGCTTCAAACACACTGATATGCAAATTCAGAACCATTGTACACTGAAGTGGAGCATGCATCTGGTCTGAAGCATGTCAAAAGAGTGCAAATGAACTGGGACTGGAGGACTGTATCACATTTAAACTAAAATAGCATGTATCTGATGTAGCTACACTTATCTGTACTTGAATTGTGCTGTTTGAAACGTGCATTTCCAATAAAGCTTTTTAAATTGCAATTATTTGTGTCAGACAGATTTTTGTCTTAATTAATTACACCAGGGGTTCTTAAACTTTTTACAGCAAGGGAATATTATTGTACTGATATTATCTTACCTGTTATCAGTGGGGGGGTTTATTCTGCTGCTCTGGAATGTATCCCACGGTAGGTGGCGGTATTGAACCAATAAATAGTTGGATTGCTCGCCAGAAACCGTTCCCGGGATGCTGTCAAAAACCTTACAATTAAGTAAGTTGCAGTTGGCCTTTGTGTGGCTTTTATTCCTTGCATTGCCATACAAGCAAGACACTGTCTTTAGCTAATGTTAGCTCTCAAAGCAGATGATAAACACCCAGTATATTGCTTGACCTGATCCCTGAGTTTGCCATGAAAACATGGCATTTGTTTATATTTACAATGGTGTTTACAGGATCCGTATTCAGAGAGTCACCTTCACAGCAGCCCTCTCTCAACACCTTCAGCAGCAGGTTTTGACTCAACAGGAGAGGGGAGGCATTGAGCTGGACACCCTCAACTCACAGGCTCAATCAGGTATTAACACTGTTTTGAAACAGTGTTAATACCTGATTGAGCCTGTGAGTTGAGGGTGTCCAGCTCAATGCCTCCCCTCTCCTGTTGAGTCAAAACCTGCTGCTGAAGGTGTTGAGAGAGGGCTGCTGTGAAGGTGACTCTCTGAATACGGATCCTGTAAACACCATTGTAAATATAAACAAATGCCATTTACAACTGCTCTGAAACCTAGAAGTAGTGGTTTCCCCTTGCTCTGCAAGGGCCGCGGCCTTTGTGGAGCGATGGGTAACGATGCTTCGTGGGTGTCAGTTGTTGATGTGTGCAGATGGTCCCTGGTTCGCGCCCGGGAAAGGAGGAGGTCGAAAGGGGGGTGAGTGTAACGGATGTGAAATGGCTAGCTAGTTAGCGGGTACGCGCTAATAGCATTTCAAACGGTTATGTCACTTGCTCTGAGACTCGAAGAAGGGTTTCCCGTTGCTCTGCAAGGGCCGCGGCTTGTCGGGGCGAGGGGACGTACCTAAGTTATACTGTTGCATAGTAAGTTGTGTGTGTGTGTTTTTGTTCCAGAGTGAGTCAGTATGCCAGACTCCACTGGAGTAACAATACCACACAGAGATCAAGGACCCTAGAGGTGCCCCCGTGTTGAGGATCAGCGTGGCGGATGTGTTGTTACCTACCCTTACCACCTGGGGGCGGCCCGTCAGGAGGTCCAGGATCCAGTTGCAAAGGGAGGTGTTTAGTCCCAGGGTCCTTAGCTTAGTGATGAGCTTTGAGGGCACTATGGTGTTAAACGCTGAGATGTAGTCAATGAATAGCATTCTCACATAGGTGCTTCTTTTGTCCATGTGTGAAAGGGCAGTGTGGAGTGCAATAGAGATTGCATCATCTGTGGATCTGTTGGGGCGGTATGCAAATTGAAGTGGGTCCAGGGTTTCTGGGATAATGGTGTTGATGTGAGCCATGGCCAGCCTTTCAAAGCACTTCATGGCTACAGATGTGAGTGCTACGGGTCGGTAGTCATTTAGGCAGGTTACCTTAGTGTTCTTGGGCACAGGGACTATGGTGGTATTACAGACTCCGACAGGGAGAGGTTGAAAATGTCAGTGAAGACGATTGCCAGTTGGTCAGAGCATGCCCGGAGTACACAGCCTGGTAATCTATCTGGCCTTGCGGCCTTATGAATGTTGACCTGTTTAAAGGTTTTACATCGGCTGCGGAGAGCATGATCACGCAGTCATCCGGAACAGCTGATGCTCTTATGCATGTTTCAGTGTTACTTGCCTTGAAGCGAGCATAGAAGTTATTTAGCTCATCTGGTAGGCTCGTGTCACTGGGCAGCTCTCGGCTGTGCTTCCCTTTGTAGTCTGTAATAGTTTGCAAGCCCTGCCACATCCGACGAGCGTCGGAGCCGGTGTAGTATGATTCGATCTTAGTCCTGTATTGACACTTTGCCTGTTTGATGGTTCGTCGGGGGGCATAGCGGGATTTCTTATAAGCTTCCGTGTTAGAGTCCCGCTCCTTGAAAGCGGAAGCTCTACCCTTTAGCTCTGTGCGGATGTTGCCTGTAATCCATGGCTTCTGGTTGGGTATATACGTATAGTCACTGTGGGGACAACGTCATTGATCCACGTACTGATGAAGCCAGTGATTGATGTGGTGTACTCCTCAATGCCATCGGAAGAATCCCAGGAACATATTCCAGTCTGTTTCAAGCAAAACAGTTCTGTAGTTTAGCATCTGCTTCATCTGACCACTTTTTTATAGACTGAGTCACTGATGCTTCCTGCTTTAATTTTTTCTTGTAAGCAGGAATCAGGAGGATAGAATTATGGTCAGATTTGCCAAATGAAGGGCGAGGGAGAGCTTTGTACGCATCTCTGTGTGTGGAGTAAAGGTGGTCTAGAGTTCGTTTACCCCCCCCCTCTGGTTGCACATTTAACATGCTGGTTGAAATTAGGTCAAACTGATTTAAGTTTCCCTCCATTATTGTCCCCGGCCACTAGGAGCGCCGCGTCTGGATGAGCGTTTTCCTGTTTGCTTATGGCGGTATACAGCTCATTGAGTGCGGTCTTAGTGCCAGCATCGGTCTGTGGTGGTGTGTAGACAGCTATGAAAAATATAGATGAAAAATGTCTAGGTAGATAGTGTGGTCTGCAGCTTATCATGAGATACTCTAGCTCAGGCGAGCAAAACCTTGAGACTTCCTTGGATATCGTGCACCAGCTGCTGTTATATCCTGCCGATAGTGTATAACCCGCCAGCTGTATGTTATTAATGACGTCGTTCAACCACGACTCTGTGAAGCATAAGATATTACAGTTTTTAAGGTCCCGTTGGTAGGATATATGTGCTTTTAGTTCGTCCCATTTATTTTCCAGCTATTGTACGTTGGCTAACAGTACGGATGGCAAAGGCAGATTAGGCACTCGTCGCCTGATCCTCACAAGGCACCCCGATCTCCTTCTGCGAAATCTACATCTTTTTTTCCTACGAATGACAAGGATGAGGGCCTGTTCAGGTGTCTGGAGTAAATCCCTCTCGTCTGACCCATTAAAGAAAAATTCTTTGTCCAATTCAAGGTGGGTAATCGCTGTTCTGATGTCCAGAAGCTCTTTTCGGTCATATAAGACGGTAGCAGCAACATTATGTACAGAATAAGTTTCAAACAATGCGAAAAAACTAACAAAATAGCATGGTTGGTTAAGAGCCAATAAAACGTCAGCCATCCTCTCTGGCGCCAGTACAACTTTATAAGTCCATGTTACGGGGAACAAATGGAATTTGTTTTTCTGAAGGGTTTGGTCACAGATCTGCCAGTTCAGATCAAATCCCACGTTTTGTTGCCTGACTCAGGACTCAAACCAGTGACCTTTCAGTTACTGGACTAATTCTCTATCTTCCACATTCTAAAACTTTTAATTTTTTTTATTTCACCTTTATTTAACCAGGTAGACAACAAGTTCTCATTTACAACTGCGACCTGCCATGGGCATCCTAGGCAAAGTTCCCTTTACACTATCCCATGTGCGTGTCTCATGATCTGGTAATGAGGTAGTCCTGCCTGTAAGTTTAATACCAGTGTCACCCTCAGCTCAAGAGGGCATTACATCTTGGTCTAATGCTCAAGACACTGTTTTTTCCCATGGGAGTCCCGGGTACAGATCCTGCCCATGAAATATGCACACCTCTCCCAAAGCACAATTCCACTACCACCAATGTGGTGTTTTTTTTTGCAAACAGCAATGGTGTAATGCCCCTTTTGTCTCAAACCCAGGTCTCCCTGCCCGTAGGCAAACAAATATATTTTAGTGAATTCAGGCGGTCGACCCATACAGGTTTTGAACCTGGGTCCATCAACTGTCAAGCCAACACCTTAAGTGCTACGCCAAGATGTCCAAACCCTTCGATGAGGTCGCTCGGTGTTGGATTAAGGTTGCTACATTACCTCCTTCCTTGGGGAGAGCATGCCCCCACACTTCTTTATAGCAAGTCTCTCACGTGTACACACATCTTTGATGGCTTCACAGACACTATCCCACTTCTGATACCAATGTAACAAATTTGGGGGTAGCTCCAACTGGGACTCGAACCCCAGTCCAGTGACTAGCAAGCCAACACCTTATCCATTACCCCAAGAGATCAGAAGGTGGTAAGTGTTGGGTTAAGCTTGCTACAATATATACTTATATAGGGCAATGTGTGATCTGGGTGAGGCAGCATTGCCACTAGTGCTCCCGACACAGCCAAACACAATCTTTACCTTCTTAACCTTACCTAACCTAAAGTCAAATACATTTAGACAAACCACCATGTGAGCAGCAAGTTTAGGGTTAATGGAGTGAAGTGGGTGATGGGTAGGACCACCAGTATGAACTATATGTCTATGAATGTATTACAAACGGGATGGATGCTCTTCATCAACATCATCTTTTCTGTGAAACTAGATATCAGCAATCAATCAACAAGACGAATGAAATGGAGCAAATGAAGACATTAGAACTGCTAAAGGTAATATATTATATTCTGAAACTCATTTCTTACTGGTAGATTTTGTACATGATCTGTCAATCCTGAGAGCGACGCTCTCTCTCCTCCCCTTCCCCCCATCTCTCTTTGCATGTGCTGGGGCGAAGTTTCCCCTAGATACAGATCTAGGATCAGCTTCCCCTCCCCAAACCCAACAAGGACTACTAGCGGGGGGAATTCAAACCTGATCCAAAGCCAGGGTCTATTTGGGGAACTTGTCCCATCCCCCACAACTCTACATGTGGATGCAGCTTTCTCCAGCTTACCATGCTCACAAAGAAAACAGCAGTGTATTTCAGCTGTAAGTATTTTGAAGTTACTAGCGATATTATTTTAAATGAATTTACCTAGCTTCGTTATTATTCAACAATAACTCGGCCAATGTAGTTGTAGCGGGCTACATTTCGTCGATGCATGGAAAAGTATTAGCTATGGTGAAGCATTATGTTAGCTAGCTAGCAGCTATACTGTTAGGTTAATTAGCCAGCTAGCTGCTAAAGGTTGCTGGAGTAGACATTAATACATTCCGGAATTGATTATTATTGCATTGCTTATCTTTGCTATGATGTTTTAGATGTTCTCATATGAAAGAATTTTGTGTTGTGCATAATGTTAAATTCCATAGCAGTAATGTTAAACTAGCTACTGGTAGCTAGCTACATTGTATTGCAAATGTGGTCCTAGTTCGGCAACGTTAGCTTTCCTGTGGCAGGACGAGTTATTTGCGCAAGTCACAACGTGAGACATTTTGTTTAGAGGTGATTGTATTTTGAAATGGCAGCTAGGTATAGGCATTTGGAATATTTCACTATTCAAATATGGATATCCGGATGGTCCAAATACATTTCTTTATTTTGTGAAAATATGTTTTGTTTGCCGCAGGACTGGCAGAGACAGTGCTGTGCTAGAAGGGAAGGTTTGATTGGGAGAGACAGTTGTTGCTGCCATAGGTAATCTGTCATACTATACATTTATTAATGACATGTCTATTTTAAAATTGTTCTCGTTAGAATGTAGTAGAGTTAAAATGGTTATTCCATCAAACTTCAAATTATTAGAATAGTACACAACGCAGAACAGAACAAACAGGTTGAGGGTCAGTGGCCAAAGCCCGCGAACAGGAATATTCCAAGTTCAGACAGAGGGGGAGAGTCAGATCGCTATGATCGCCAGGAACTTTACTTTTGGTGTCTATTTTTAATTGGTGCGCTACTGGTGCTGCCTGTTGATGTTAGGTAGGCAGCTACAGTAGCTGAATGATGTTAACATCTTCGGGTTTTATTTCATTAAATGTATTTTATTTCATCCGGGTGCTTGTGTCACCTACTAACACCCTGGAACTACCCGTAGCTCCCGCTCTCCTCAGTCTGAGAAAACACTGAGAGAGAAAGGTATGTGTTGTAGATTACTCCTTTGTAGAAGTCCATAACGTGAAATAAATAAAACATCCCAAGGTTAATGCTGTAGATATTGTTATAAATGAGTGTGAGGCTATTGAAACATGTCACTTTCAGAGTTTTATTGTTGTTATTAATGTAGTTTACAGAGTGCTAAAAGTGCTACTGTTGCTAGCTAGCATGCCCTTCTGTGATGCAGACGGTTAGCTAAGCTGCCGACTGGTGCTGGCGTTGCATATTGGGAGATGTAGTTTTGTCCTCTACGGTCTGAATGGAATATAGGCGATTTCACGTTGTAACTTGTTTATGTTGCAGTGTTTTTGTACATGAGTTGTTGTATTTTGGTACTGTCAACACTGAAAGCACCTAGCAATGTTTTGGGGATGTGAGACAGGATATGTGTTTTGCCTTTCTTCATGCTCCTGTGTAGAACAACTTGTCAGATGGTGCATTGGAGACTGATGTGTTCCTGTCTTTTCACAATACTATTGCAGATCAACATAAAAGCCTAAAAGACAGCCATGGTGTCGCTCTTCATTTCTTGGTTCTCCTGTGGTACATAAGAAACCCGCTACAAGAACATGGATAAAAGCAGGAATCTCTCGTGCCAAGGTATGTAGCCAACCGTCAACCACCCCCCTCATTTCCTGCATTTTAAAGTGGCAATCGGCAGTTGCAAAATCAATTTTTGGACCTGCAATTTAATGATATATACCCATTGATTCTTGAAGAATATAACTTATAAATGCCTAATGAGCTTAGTTCAACTCAACATATAAGCATGTTTTTATTTTTATTTATTAAAAAAAAAAAAATGTACCTGCTTTTCTCCCCGATTTTCATGGTATCCAATCGCTAGTAATTACTATCTTGTCTCATCGCTACAACTCCCGTACGGGCTCGGGAGAGACGGAGGTCGAAAGCCATGCGTCCTCCGAAGCACAAGCCGCACTGCTTCTTAACACAGCGCGCCTCCAACCCGGAAGCCAGCCGCACCAATGTGTCGGAGGAAACACCGTGCACCTGGCCCCCTCAGTTAGCGCGCACTGCGCCCGGCCCGCCACAGGTGTGGCCTAACCCGGACGACGCGTCGCCCCACGGACCTCCCGGTCGCGGCCGGCTGCGACAGAGCCTGGTCGCGAACCCAGAGACTCTGGTGGCGCAGCTAGCACTGCGATGCAGTGCCCTAGACCACTGCGCCACCCGGGAGGCCCCTCATATAAGCATGTTTTACTTCAATGTGGGTAAACAAAATGTAAACAAACACTATATAGCCTTAAAACATGGGTAAACATGAATCAATCCACTAATGGGAGGGAAACGTAGCCTCAAAATTAGCTGTTATTGGCAGAGAGATCTCAAACTCTTTGTTATTGGTCTATTAACTTAGACCACCTGGGGATGTCACCAAGCAAGCCACAACTCCACCAATGCAAAACCTGCTGATTTAGAAAGTTGCTGATTGAAAATACAATCTACATAAGACAATCAGGAAGTTACACTGATAACATTTTTTCATAGTTTCATCAGCTGTTGTACAAATATGATACAAAACACCAGCTGAGTGACACCGGCCGCATCAGTGAGTATGAACCTGACATCGAAAGCTCGAGTGACAGGTGTTCAGAACTCACTCGGCCTGGTAAATTTGTGACGGTAGACACCGGCTGCTTTCGTGAAGCAAGGGATCAGCCGCAGTCTACCGTCAAACTTACCAGGCTGAGTGAGTTCTGAACAAAAATGTAATGTCGTTGCTTGCTAATATGTGGATTTGTTACTCTTATGTATGTTCCATCTTTTTGTGTTTTTCAGGCAAGCCTGGGAAAGAACTGAAAAAACGCACTAAAGAGTCAAGACAGACACCAGAAAGAGGCCCAAGAAGACTTGGACGCAGGATCAGAGGACAGCGAGGGATGTTCAGAACTCACTTAGTTCGGTAAGTTGGTGAGGGTAGACTTTGAGACTCCTTACCTGACACGGAGGAAGCCTTTTCTTTTTATCTCCTCTCCCTTACCTTCCCTATGCCCCCCTCCCCTATTGTGTTGGACCATCATGTGTTTTAATCTTTTCTTTGTTTGCGATTAGGTTTGGAGAATGACTTCTCAACCCAAGAGGCCCAAGAGCAGCTGTGAGAGAGCATCAGTTTAGAAGCATTTGGGAAAATGTAAAGTGCTAAATAAGGTTCCCGGCAAAGAGGATTCCCTGTTATGGGTCAGAGCCAGCTCTCAAAAACAGAACATGGAAAGACATAAAAACCTGGTGCACAACAAAATGCAAACAGACAAGGCTCTCCGCAGCCAGTAAAAGGCTAGCATGCCACGAAGCTGAAGTTCACACAGGTGAATGGGAGAGTTGTAAAAGACAAAAAGCTTTTTAGACATAGCTCTAAAATGCAGGTCCTAGTTGAGCTCATGAGCTAGTTCTGCTCTTTTTTGTGTTTTTTTGTTTTGTGGTGGAAAACTTAGTGTGTCGAGCATAACACGTCAACCCTGTTACCAATAGATAAAAAGGCTTGGCATTTTTTTTAGCAATTTCATTTTTTGTCTGAAACTTCCAATTCAAAGGCTTCCAATCCCCTTGTCACAAGGGGATTTATGCATGATTTATAATGAAACCCTGCCTCCCGAGTGGCGCAGTGGTCTTAGGCACTGCATCGCAGTTGCTAGCTGTGCCGCTATAGATTGATAAATTGTCCCAGCGTCGTCCTGGTTAGGGGAAGGTTTGTCTGGTAGGGATGTCCTTGTACCATTGCGTTCTAGCAACTCCTGTGGCGGGCCGGGCCCGCTGATTTTAAACCTAACCTTAACCGAGCATGCATGCTGACACGGTCGCCAGGTGTATGGCGTTTTCTCCGACACATTGGTGTGGCTGGCTTCCGGGTTAAGCGGGCATTGTGTCAGGAAGCAGTGCAGCTTGGCAGGGTCGTGTTTCGAGCACGCATGGCTCTCTACCTTCGCCTCTCCCGAGTCCGTAGGGAGTTGCAACGATGAAACAAGACTGTAACTACCAATTGGATACCATGAAAATTGGGGAGATAATGTGGTTAAAAAATATATATAATATGTTATGGTCAACCTTTACTTTATTTGGCACTTAATTGTAGTAATTTTTTCATTTTATCTCTTGAGATGGGAAACCGTTTTTTATTGTCGTTCATTTGAATATGGTCTTTATAACAGAAGGTAAAATTAGGTGAACTTTTAGTTATGAATGGCAATATTCTAGTGGCCATTCTTCATTGCAATAGGCCCATGAAATAATATCAGCTTTTATGATGCTGGTAAAGATAGTACCTTTACAAAAGGCCCCTAACTGCGCAGTGTAGCCTATAGGTTATACACTGAGTGTACAACATAATAAGGACACCTTCCTAATATTTAGTTAGCCCCCCCCCACCCCCCTTTGTCCTCAGAACAGCTTTAATTTATCAGGGCATGGTTTCTACAAGGTGTTGAAAGCGTTCCACAGGGATGCAGGCCCATGTTGATTCCAATTCTTCCCACAGTTGTCAAGTTGGCTGGATGTCCTTTGGTTGGTGGAACATGAGCGTGAAAAACCCATCAGTGTTACAGTTCTTGACACAAACCGGTGTGCCTGGCACCTACTACCATACACCGTTCAAAGGCACTTACCGTCATTTCTGGACTATTAAGCGCACCTGAATATAAGCCGCACCCACTGAATAAAAAAAAGATGTATTTTGTACATAAATAAGCCGCACATGTCTATAAGCCGCAGGTGACTACCGGTACATTGAAACAAATGAACTTTACACAGCCTTTAAACGAAACACGGCTTGTAACAAAAATAAATAGGCTTTTTAAACGAAACACGGCTTGTAACAAAAATAAATAGGCCTTTAAACGATACATGGCTTGTAACAAAAATAAATAGGCTTTAACGAAACACAGCTTGTAACAAAAATTTAAAAAATAGCAGTAAACAGTAGTGTAACAGTACTCTTCTTGCGTTGTGTACAATCAATCCTCGACACAAACTCCAAAGTGTAGCACCAGTCATGGAGATTTATTCTGATAGGAACAGCACAAAATTGCACGTCATGCAATGCACGGCTCACCATCCAACTCTGCACTCACGCACGCTGGTTTGGTGCTTGTTCACTGGGCCATATAGTTACCAAAATAATACAATTACAATATACAATATAATATCTTTAACAATGTACCTGATAGGAACAGCACAAAATTGCACGTCATGCAATGCACGGCTCACCATCCAACTCTGCACTCACGCACTGTACAAAATATATGAACCCCCCCCCACCAGACACAGTAAGTTGCTAGCTAGTACTGGCGGGAATTCTTTACAACCAAAATGCACAACCAATATTCTCCAAAAAACACTGCATCTTATGTGTGATGTTCGAATAACATTTACAAACACATTTATATAAATTGTACACTTAAATCATCACTTGGGAGTATAAAAATCACTTTTGATGTACAGTGCTTTGCAACCAACAACTTACCGCTGGTTTGGTGCTTGTTCACTGGGACGATTCTAACTGAAACATCCTCCCTCGTAAGCAAGCTACGCAAACCAGCCAATAAGATGCCATGTTGAGTAGGTGAAGGCAAGACAAAACTAAAACCAAAAACCCATTGGCTTAACAATAAAGTGGCAAGGGGAATCACCAATATAACCCTGTTACAGTAGCCTACCAAGAAAGTCATTGGTCACTATCTTCCTCCTGTGCACTGAAACCACTGAAGTCATCTCCTTCGGTGTTGGAGTTAAAAAGCCTCAGAATTGCTTCATCCGATATTGGATCGTTTTCATTGTCGCTCTCGTCACTTTCATCCGGAGGCAAATTCCCCGCTGAGCTCATGCTGCCCTCTTCAACACGCAGAAGTCCAGCCTTTCGAAACCCGTTGATGATAGTGGATTTTTTGACAATGCTCCACGCTGTCAGGACCCACTGGCAGACTTGACCATAAGTTGCTCTTCGCATGCGGCCCGTTTTAGTGAAGGATTTCTCCCCACTTGTCATCCAAGCCTCATTTTCTAGTTCGGGCCATCTGCTTTTCTTCCCTCTGAAAGCTTTTGTTGTCTTTTTGCACTGAATCAGTTCCTCACGCTGCTGTTTTCCAACGTCTTATCATAGACTCATTAAGGCCAAGCTCCCGTGCAGCAGCTCTATTTCCTTTTCCAACAGCCAGATCGATCGCCTTCAACTTGAAAGCTGCATCATATGCATTTCTCCGTGTCTTTGCCATGATGAGGGTGACAAAATGACTACCGTAATCAGAATGATGGGAAGTTTGAGCGCGCTCGATTTACGTCACATTATGTGACGGTGCTCAGTTTTTTGGCGGCATGAATCTTGTGAAAGCGGGAAAAATCCATAAATTAGCCGCGTCATTGTATAAGCCGCGAGGTTCAAAGCGTGGGAAAAAGTAGGATGACTGGGATGCAGTTGGGCATTTATTGTCATGAATCTTGCCCTGGCGGCAGTTCTGCCAAGTGGTCGGTCACAAGCTGGCACAGGCATAAAGTAATAATATCTGATTTGAAACCTAACCTTAACCCTAACCACACTGCTAATCCTTACCTTAAATTAAGACCATAAAACACAATTATTTTCCACAAATATTTACAATATAGCCAGTTTTGACATAGCAGCTGCCATATCTTGAGGAAATTGCGCAGTTCTGCCTCCAGGGCAATATTCATGACACACATCAAGCTGCGACTGGGAGAGGGAATGTAAAATCAATAACAAAATTGTTTTGACAATTAACATACATTTTATTATGAAAAGTACAATATATCCATGTACACATCAGATAGCTGCTCTTTCTCTGCTACCTCATTCTATTTCTCTAATTCTCCAATAGTATTCCCTGGTTATGTTCCAATTCTCCCTCCTCTATTTCCTCACCTCTTCCTCAGACTCTTCTTTTCCTCTTTCTTGTCCTCCTTACTTTCTCCATCATTTTCCATCTGTTGCATCTTACTGGCCTTCTCTTGCTTCACGAGTTTTTTGGCTTTGCCCTTCTTTTTCTTATTGACCTTCCCTTCCTGAATATTTTGGACAAGGAGATAAAGTTTGTAAGCTTATGGGTTTTCTCTTGAGCTACTATATCTAGAGCTATACTATACTGTAGAAAGACATATGGCCAATATTCCCTTCTTGTATTTCCTCTCACCTGTGTAGGCCACTCCTGCCATTTCCTGGAGCTGCTTCCTGCCGGTCTCGCTCAGGTTGGTGATAGGGGCCAAGCGAGGCATGTGGCGGTATGGGAAGTTCTCTGTAGTGTTGAGGTCACAAGAGGAGAGAGGCCAGTGTGGCCAGACACAGGACCAGAGACCTTCCCTGGGCTTTGTAGGACCAGAAAGTAAAGTCAAATATCAGGAAAATGCTATGTTAAAAACAATCTGTAGATATACTTTATAACTAAACTATACACATTGCAGATAACTGACTACACTCAATAAGTAGAAGTAACTTACAAAGCTCTGGACATTGTTATTTTTTTCAGACTTGCGCCTGTTCTCGGCTATACTGGTCTGTATTTCTGCCATGCTGTCTATAATTTCAGCCATCTCCAGTGCATTTCTTGAATGCCACTTTCAACCTCCCAAGTCATTCAGCCAACTGTCCAGGTCTACTGCCTTAAGATCACCTTCGCTGCAGTTTCTCTTCATCACTTGGATCAGTGCCCTCACCTCCTCGCCCATCCTCTTGATCTCCCTATCCACCTCTTCATCCGTCAGTCTCTCCTTCCTCCTCCCTATCCACTTCGCAATCCATCCTCTACAGCATCCCTCATTCTTCTTCTGCCTCTCTTGGTTGATGTCCTGACCGTCATTGTGCGTCTTCAGGCCTTCCTCCAGGTTGAGTTCTATTGAGGTCAGGTTCTCTTTGATCCTCCTCAGGCTCTCCTCGTTGGTGTTGGTCCACTGTGTTTTCTTGTCCAGCTGCTGCCTGCAGGGCCGGACAGTGGGTACCACTTCCATCTGGCGCGACACCTTCTTCCGGGCACTCACAGAGGCAGGGAGGAGGATGTTGGGCTTGGCCACAATCTCAACAGACACAGGGTCAAACCATTGTGATGTGACACGCACACAAATTTAAAAGATGCCTACCAGTCGATGGTCCTTCAGTGGTCCTTGTGGTTCCTTTGGAAGCTCTGGACTGTCCTCAGTAGAAGCATCATTGCCATCATCAAGATGTGTGTCAGAGAGCTAGCTGGTCTTAGTCCATTCTCCACATTCAGTGAAAGAGTTACTCAAAAATGTGTGTGTGTGTGTGGGGGGAGGCGATAGACAGGTCATCATCCTCGTCCATATCCCTCACTTCAAACTTTGTCACCTTTCCATCCTCAACTTTCAGCGGTGGTGTCCTCCTTTCATGATCCTCATCATCACACTGTGTATCAGAGTCAACTAGTCAAAGACCATCCTCCTCACAGTGATGTCACTCAACAAAGACATGGACGGTAAGGTACAACTCTTACCTCCGATTCACAGTCAGTGAAGGAGTAGATGGAAAAGTCATCAGAACTGGAGGATGAGATCACGTCATAATTTTTTCTCTCTATCAGCCGAGTCACCCTTCCAGACTGAGTAGACAGAGAAAGGCATGTACTCATGGCAGCCATAGAATACACTGGCATTGACCCTCAAGGAAATGTAGAATATGTATGTGGGTACAACTCTTTTACCTTTTTTACCAACTCCCATAACATTAGGGGTGGGCTAAAGACCTTCCATAGTGTAGGATTCTTTAGCATCTCAAATGGATGATTGTCAATTCAACCAAGCCAACCAAAATGGCCATATGAATCAACAGATTAATCTATCTGTTGTGTCTCTAAAGAAACAGCAGAGATGTCTGACCTGGCTGAGAGGCTCTGGATTGATGTTCCATCTGTCCCTAGATGTCTGGTCCTGCCCACAGCTCACAATGATTGGCTGTAAACAGTAAAGAATGAATTCAACACTGCTTTGCTCATTGCAGAATGCATAACTAATGTGCATGTGTTACTGATTTCAGTTCGAAATGACTTACAGGCTTTGTTCTTCTGTGCACCTTGCCGGTTGGCCACATCACAGAATCAGGGGTGTTAACCCTCATTGGATTCATCCGTCAACACATCACTCAATTTAAAAGTTGATAATATAACAAAAACAGGACAAAACAAATGTGTATTTTATATTTACCAAATAAGGCCGGCATCTTGACTCTCTTTTGATTCTCTCATTATTACGATCCATTGCTTTCTGTGGGAAATATTTCCATCTATTTGGATATGTATATATACACAGCTCTGGAAAAAATTAAGAGACCACTGCAAAATGATCAGTTTCTCTGGTTTTACTATTTATATGTATGTGTTTGGGTAAACTGAACATTTTGGTTTTATTCTATAAACTACTGACAACATTTCTCCCAAATTCCAAATAAAAATATTGTCATTTAGAGCATTTATTAGCAGAAAATGACAACTGGTCAAAATAACAAAAAAGATGCTGTGTTGTCAGACCTCGAATAATACTAATACTTTAACTTAGGAAGAGTTCTGAAATCAATATTTGGTGGAATAACCCTGATTTTCAATCACAGCTTTCATGCGTCTTGGCATGCTCTCCACCAGTCTTTCACATCGATGTTGGGTTACTTTTTGCCATCCTGGCGCCAAAATTCAAGCAGCTCGGCTTTGTTTGATGGCTTGTGACCATCCATCTTCCTCTTGATCACATTCCAGAAGTTTTCAATGGGGTTCAGGTCTGGAGACTGGGCTGGCAATGACAGGGTCTTGATCTGGTGGTCCTCCATCCACACCTTGATTGACTTGACTGTGTGGCATGGAGCATTGTCCTACTGGAAAAACCAATCCTCAGAGTTGGTGAACATTGTCAGAGCAGAAGGAAGCAAGTTTTCTTCCAGGACAACCTTGTACGTGGCTTGATTCATGCGTCCTTCACAAAGATAAATCTGCCTGATTCCAGCCTCGCTGAAGAACCCCCAGATCACCAATCCTCCACCAAATTTCACAGTGGGTGCGAGACACTGGCTTGTTGGCCTCTCCACGTCTCCGTCTAACCATTAGGCGACCAGGTGTTGGCAAAGCTGAAAATTGGACTCATCAGAGAAGATAACCTTACTCCAGTCCTCTGGTCTTTTGCAAACCTCAGCCTGGCACTTCTTTGCTTCTCATTGAGGAAGGGCTTTTTTCTAGCTTTGCACACCTTCAGCAATGCCCCTAGGAGCCTGTTTCAAACCGGCCTCGCCGTGCACTTCACCCCAGATGCTGTTAACCTACAAAAAGAATGGCAACTGCCTTGATCAGGGGCAGAATGACAGATTTTTACCTTGTCAACTCTGGGATTCAATCTTAAAACCTTTTGGTTACTAGTCCAACGCTCTAACCACTAGGCTACCTGCCACCCCTATGAACTGCTGTCTTTTAAATTTTTAGGATGGAAGCAACCTGACGCTCACTCTGCCAGTAAAGCCAGAATTGAACCCTTCTTTTCCTCACTCAAAACGTTCCTTTTCAACTCTTCTGGCATGGTCAATAGTTATTTTTTGTTTCCAATTACTTTTGAGGTACTACTAACGCTGTTTTTGCCATCCAGCTGGTCCTATTGCAAGAGGATAGTGATGACCACAGCAGTGGTTTTTATACTTTTCCTCGTTAAATAAGATTTGGTTCAGATGATCATCTAATCAGCCTGTGTTGGAAATCAACAGACACTGGAATGGAATTTCTGCCCTACATGTAGAGATGCTGATTACAGAAACATTTGCAGTGGTCTCTTTAATTTTTTCCAGAGCTCTGTGTATATGTGGTACCCTGTAAATATTATACAGGTTGGGAAGGCTGTGCACCAAAAGGCCAAAGATTACCTGCAACAACCTGAATGAAGAAAGAGATTGTACAGATGAAATCAAATCTGAACACAGTTTATGAAGTGAATTAATGCTTGATTACGACATAATACGTCACAGCTTAATGACTGCGCATAATACATTGCAAGAAAAGGCTTGTTTGGAGCCTAACTGGTGGTATTGACTTCTAACTGGTTGTAGCTAGCTGAATAATGAAAGTGATGTGCATATTTCCTACTGACTTGTATCGATGGTTTGTTGGACGTTTTACATAGATAGGCCAACAGGATATCAATAGAAAGAAACCATTCCTTGCCCAAATTTTTGGGCGCATTTTGCACTTTGAGTAACAAGCATTAAGGGACGACAATGGGATTCGTTGACTTTATTGTGTTGTCCCTGACATGTTTTATTTTATTAAACTGTTTTATTATTTTACTAAACTGTGAAATATATATCTCGCTTTCTATCTAACTCAAATGGGCTGTTGAACTCTGATCATCACATTTCAGGCACAAGCCAGCAGGTGGCAGTGTCTATAAATGCAGCACTGCCTTAGTGCACTTCATGATCTGCGCATCAAATAACTTTGGTTGTGAACGTGACTAATAAAAATGAATAAAAAGAACGTGATTAATCCAAATGCGAAAGTCCATTACGTTTGCTTTGGTTTAGCAATCTATCTACCTCCTCCCTGTCTTAGCTAAAGTGTTGTGCAATATTGGAGGACAGGTGTCGTAACTGACATTTTTGTATTGTGCTTGATTATCCACTGGTATTAGTTTGACATGTACCGAGCATCAAAAATCAGTTTTGAAAGATGTTGTGGTGGAAGAATTTGGGGTAAGCTGTTGTAACTTCTTAAGGGATATGTTCTGTGTTGGACTGTGATGTTATGCGTTTCATAGACTACTGGTATGTCTGCATCCTAACACAAGGCCATTGTGTCCCGGAACTATTGATTTATAGAAATAACTGTTGTGTAAACAATATGATTGTATTATCACCTCCCACTATATAAGGGACATGTAACCATTTCTTCCTTGCTGTGAAATTATTGGTGGCTGCTTGTATTAAATATGTTTATTATATTGTTAAATATAGGATTATCACCACAGCAAGCAAGGTACTTGGAGTCAAACAGACAGGCCTGGATGAGATCTTTAAGGTCAGGGCCCTCCGCAAGTCTCACAAAATAATTTTAGACCCAAGCCATCCACTGTACCCGGACTTTGAACTACTCCCCTCTGGGCACAGGTATAGGGCACCCCTCAGCAAGAAAAACAGAACTAGACAATCATTTGTGCCAGGTGTGATATCCCTCCTAAAAAGCTTGGGCTGATGTTCCTATCGAATCAGTAAGGCCAGCAGGCTAGTCATTTTTTTTATTCATGTTTAATTGGCATGTTAACTGTTATGAAAGTTGTATTGTAAATTTTATTTTGTATTTAAACACCACTTTAAACGTGTACATGACACTGCAACAACATTTCCCCATGGGGACAATAAGGTCAGTAAGTAAATAGTCTCTGCCTTAATCTTTGAATCGAATTTTCCACAACTGTGGTTCAGAGGTTCAAGAGTTTAACTCCTGAGTTGAGGCTAACTAACGAGTGACTGTTGTAACGTTATCTGGCTTGCTACAACTTGTAGCTAATGTTAATGACGTAACAGATGGTGCCAGTAGGCTACAGCAGCAAGCTAGAGCACAACACATCAATGCCGCTGATGTCTGTCAACCCGTTAATTTGAGAATAGTGTGGCCACTGTTTGGTTCCTCATGTTTCAGCTGCTCCCGATCAGCACAGGGGTGTTGTACACAATCCTGGGGCTGGTACTGTTTGGTGCATCTGCCCAGAATCAAGTGGAGGGGTTAGTTCATGTATCCTTCTTCCTTATGGGTATGGCCACAGTGTACTTACTTAATGGTTAAGAGCTTCCTTTGTGGGGTCAGCGTACCCATGGTAGCCCTGCCCTGGCTGTTTCTGCTCATCATAACATTTTTGGTCCCACACACTGTCTTACTCTGCAACGTCATCATCACAGGGCAGGATCTGTATCCTTACTAATCCTTACTACAAATAACTGATGCACTGTGCGGTCGCCAGTTTCCTCCAACACATTGGTGCGGCTGGCTTCTGTGTGAAGAAGCAGTGTGGCTTGGCAGGGTTGTGTTTCGGAGGACGCATGGCTCTCGACCTTTGCCTTTTCCAAGTCCGTAGGGGAGTTGCAGCGATGGGAAAAGACTAACTACCAATTGGATATCACGAAAAATGAATAAAAGTATCAAACCATTTTTATAATAATTGGTCGTTGTGCACAGTAAAGAGAAGCCATTAATTACTACCTAAGTATAGCAAATCAATGATTATTATTTCTTTACTAATGCATGTTTTCAAGTTACACTGTGTATATACAAATGGCTATTTTGCATAAACAACTGGATCAAGTGGTAAAAGTCATGCAACAGGTCATGATGGAACACGTTATTCGATATCAGTAATTCAAGAGAAAAAGTTCAAAGGCACACAAATGAAAACATGAACCCTGCCATATCACTCCAATAGTATAGGGGTTTCTCTATTAAAAGAAAGACCAAAAGGACTGCTGAACATCACCCTTATATCATCCATTTCATACAGTTAATGTTCAGCAGAACCTCAAGTTGAAGTAAATATTTTGTATTGGACCTCCAACCATCAGCATAGAAAGTAGTAGGTGCCAGGTGCATCGGGTTCATTGTGTCAAGAACTGCAACGCTACTGGGTTTTTAACGCTCAACAGTTTCCCGTGTGTATCAAGAATGGTCCACCACCCAAAGGACATCCAGACAACTTGACTACTGTGGGAAGCATTGGAGACAACATGGGCCAGCATCTCTGTGGAACGCTTTCAACACCTTGTAGAGTCCATACCTGACGAATTGAGGCTGTTCTTAATATTGGGGAGGTGTTCCTAATGTTTTGTATACTACACACCAGAGGTAGTGATTATCAGAACACACATAAATGACAGTTAATAGACGTATTCATGTTGTACTGAAAGTGGACATACAACCAACACATATTGCATTGCCTATATGCTGTGGTAGTGTCCATTTAAACGTAACTAGTTGGCACTAAGCCTTAAAGTCAGAGAGCGTGAGAGAAAAAAACACCAGGACACTTTTACAGTTGACCACCACTTAATCTAAGACCTATTCTTTAATGAACCGATGAAGAACAAGGCTCAATTACTAAATAGTTACTGCAATTTAAATGTACGAATTTAACAATACATGGTACAATATGAATGTGCTACAAGTATGTATGTACTCTTCTCTGTATTTACACAACCTTTCTAGGGCATCTGAATAGGCAGCCATGTTGACTTTTGTAAATACAGTCGTGGCCAAAAGTTTTGTGAATGACACAAATATTAATTTTCACAAAGTCTGCTGCCTCAGTTTGTATGATGGCAATTTGCATATACTCTAGAATGTTATGAAGAGTGATCAGATGAATTGCAATTAATTGCAAAGTCCCTCTTTGCCATGCAAATGAACTGAATCCCCCAAAAACATTTCCACTGCATTTCAGCCCTGCCACAAAAGGACCAGCTGACATCATGTCAGTGATTCTCTCGTTAATACAGGTGTGAGTATTGACAAGGACAAGGCTGGAGATCACTCTGTCATGCTGATTGAGTTCGAATAACAGACTGGAAGCTTCATAAGGAGGGTGGTGCTTGGAATCATTGTTCTTCCTCTGTCAGCCATGGTTACCTGCAAGGAAACACGTGCCGTCATCATTGCTTTGCACAAAAAGGGCTTCACAGGCAAGGATATTGCTGCCAGTAAGATTGCACCTAAATCAACCATTTATCGGATCATCAAGAACGTCAAGGAGAGCGGTTCAATTGTTGTGAAGAAGGCTTCAGGGCGCCCAAGAAAGTCCAGCAAGCGGCAGGACCGTCTCCTAAAGTTGATTCAGCTGCGGGATCGGGGCACCACCAATCTAGAGCTTGCTCAGGAATGGCAGCAGGCAGTTGTGAGTGCATCTGCACGCACAGTGAGGAGAAGACTTTTGGAGGATGGCCTGGTG
The DNA here is from genome assembly GCF_045679555.1 of Salvelinus alpinus. Classification (NCBI taxonomy): domain Eukaryota; kingdom Metazoa; phylum Chordata; class Actinopteri; order Salmoniformes; family Salmonidae; genus Salvelinus; species Salvelinus alpinus. The sequence continues at coordinate 1,889,661 of NC_092103.1, forward strand.
TCAAGAAGGGCAGCAAAGAAGCCACTTCTCTCCAGGAAAAACATCAGGGACAGTCTGATATTCTGCAAAAGGTACAGGGATTGGACTGCTGAGGACGGGGGTAAAGTCATTTTCTCTGATGAATCCCCTTTCCGATAGTTTGGGGCATCCGGAAAAAAGCTTGTCCGGAGAAGACAAGATGAGCACTACCATCAGTCCTGTGTCATGCCAACAGTAAAGCATCCTGAGACTATTCATGTGTGGGGTTGTTTCTCAGCCAAGCTAGTGGGCTCACTCACAATTTTGCCTAAGAAACACAGCCATGGATAAAGAATGGTACCAACACATCCTCCGAGAGCAACTTCTCCCAACCACCCAGGAACAGTTTGGTGACGAACAATGCCTTTTCCAGCATGATGGACGACCTTGCCATAAGGCAAAAGTGATAACTAAGTGGCTCGGGGAACAAAACATCGATATTTTGGGTCCATGGCCAGGAAACTCCCCAGACCTTAATCCCATTGAGAACTTGTGGTCAATCCTCAAGAGGCGGGTGGACAAACAAAAACCCACAATTTCTGACAAACTCCAAGCATTGATTATGCAAGAATGGGCTGCCATCAGTCAGGATGTGGCCCAGAAGTTAATTGACAGCATGCCAGGGCGGATTGCAGAGGTCTTGAAAAAGAAGGGTCAACACTGCAAATATTGACTCTGCATCAACTTCATGTAATTGTCAATAAAAGCCTTTGACACTTATTAAATGCTTGAATTATACTTCAGTATTCCATAGTAACATCTGACAAAAATATCTAAAGACACTGAAGCAGCAAACTTTGTGGAAATTAATATTTGTGTCATTCTCAAAACATTTGGCCACGACTGTACATTTACAGACTTCCAATATAGAATGCTTTCAATGCCTTACATTTGAAATGAGTTAATATACAAGATAAAACGCCTTCTGGGGATCTTCACAGCATGATACATGTCCTGACGAAATATTTAATTTCATAATCACCTCTGTTTTTGCCTAGTTTCACTTACAATAGTACTTTCGAGTTTGCGAATGTACAATTAGCCCAATAATTCAATTTGCGATGGTGATCCGCTAAGCAGTCAGCTAAAACTTAAAACCAACATTAATATGGAGAATTCAACATACAAGTTTAAGTAGAAACAAATGTAAATTAAAAAAAAACTCCTAATCCCCAAAATGGAAGAATTAAACAATATTTATATTTTTGAGAATGTGGGAATGGTCCGTGGACAGTTAAGGGACAGTCATGTCGAGTGTCTTTCATTTGGTGATCTCGTGAAGGACAGGAAACAGAAATAACTGTATCTCTTAAAGTGTACATTTCCCAGCTGTCAGTTTTACATCTGACTGTTGTATAAGATGAATGAATAAGTATAAAAATACTTTTGAATAGCTAACAATGAGATTTAGTCTTCTAAATCAGAATTGGTTGTTTTATGGTAACTTATGCACAGTCAGTAGCCACGTCCAGTTGAGCACAAACATGATGAGACAGCCCCTTTTCTACCCAAGTATAAAATCCCCCGTGACGCAATTCACACCAGACCAGGCAAACCACGGTGTTGCAAATGGTTGAATTTCTAAGACCATACAGCGTGTAGCGTTGGCTACACGGCTAGAAATGGTTAAACTCTAAAACATTGCCACAGAAGGAGCAGATCTTATACGAGGCCTTTTCAGTCTGCAGCTGGAAATGTATGTAGCCTAGGACAAAGAATACCGACAACCGCCGAAACATATATTCTATGTGACGACATGGGTATGCCTGACGTATCCACTAGGGACGAAACCAGAGACTTTTCTGTCGACTCCCTCCAGCATATAGACCAGCGACAACAGAGAGAGACAACAACATGTTCAGTAACACATGTATGAACTAATTGTGAGTGTGTTTTATGTAATTCTGTGATTGATTAAGTTAGTTAGTAAATAAATAATTAAGCCAATTTATATTTTGCTGATTCATGATTCTATGCTAGGGTTGGTGCAGATATCCAAGGGTTTGCAACATTCAGTAATGACACTGAAGAGGTAATAAAATTCATTAATAAGAGACTGTTATTGATAAGATAAGACAATATCTGGGGAGTTATATTTGGGAAATTGACACTCTATAAACAACATTTTCCCGTGGTGCCCCAACTTCCTCGTTAAAGTTACATGATTAGTTGAATTGCGTAATTAAATTACACATGGAGAATTGATTTGATAATATACAGTCTTCACATTTTATGATAGTCAACAACACGAAAGCATATAACTTTCCCTGACATCACACATATACATTGTAATTTTCGATTTACCTGATATAGTAGGATAGCTAACATTCGATGTCTGCAAAGGTGTTGTCTTCTAGCCAAGATATGAAATGCAATCATAATTGACTGTAGTGCATATAAGGCACACACAGTTCCATGATGACTGAAAACATAACCGTGGGATGAACAAGTGACACATTTCTGGGCGGTCCATTTAAAATTCAATAATTCTTCCCTCGCCCCTTGCCCTATAAGTGTCAACTCATCAGACGTCATGATACGTCATCACTTTTCTGCTCTTTTGCACACCAGTATCTACTTGCACATCACAATCTGCTCATATATCACTTCAGTTGTCACGTTCGTTGTCCTCCTCATCTGAGGATGAGTAGTAAGAAGGATCGGAGGACCAATGCGCAGCGTGATATGAATACATTGTTACTTTTATTAACGAATAACACTGAATAACCTTACAAAACAATAAACGGACAAACCAACAAAAATGCAACAGTCCCGTATGGTGACATAAAAAAAGACACAGAAACAGGAACAATCACCCACAACCCACAATACAAAACAGGCTACCTAAATATGGTACCCAATCAGAGACATCGACTAACACCTGCCTCTGATTGAGAACCATATCAGGCCAAACACATAGAAATAGACAAACTAGACATACAACATAGAATGCCCACTCAGATAACACCCTGACCAAACAAAACATAGAAACATACAAAGCAAACTATGGTCAGGGCGTGACATCAGTGTTAATTTGCTAAATTATAATTACTTCGCTACTATGGCCTATTTATTGCCTTACCTCCTCACGCCATTTGCACACACTTTCTTTTCTTTCTATTGTGTTTTGACTGTACGCCTGTTTATTCAAAGTTAAATCTAGAATTGGCTTACTATTTCGCAAAAAAGAACCTTCACTCATGCTGCCAAACATACCCTTGTAAAATTGACCATCCTACCGATCCTCGACTTCGGCGATGTCATTTACAAAATAGCCTCCAATACCCTACTCAATAAATTGGATGCAGTCTATCACAGTGCCATCCGTTTTGTCACCAAAGCCCCATATACTACCCACCACTGCGACCTGTACGCTCTCGTTGGCTGGCCCTCGCTTCATACTCGTCGTCAAACCCACTGGCTCCAGGTCATCTACAAGACCCTGCTAGGTAAAGTCCCCCCTTATCTCAGCTCGCTGGTCACCATAGCAGCACCCACCTGTAGCACGCGCTCCAGCAGGTCTTTGGTCACCCCACTAAAACCAATTCTTCCTTTGGCCGCCTCTCCTTCCAGTTCTCTGCTGCCAATGACTGGAACGAACTACAAAAATCTCTGAAACTGGAAACACTTATCTCCCTCACTAGCTTTAAGCACCAGCTGTCAGAGCAGCTCACAGATTACTGCACCTGTACATAGCCCATCTATAATTTAGCCCAAACAACTACCTCTCCCCCTACTGTATTTATTTATTTATTTAGCTCCTTTGCACCCCATTATTTCTATCTCTACTTTGCACATTCTTCCACTGCAAATCTACCATTCCAGTGTTTTACTTGCTATATTGTATTTACTTTGCCACCATGGCCTTTTTTTTGCCTTTACCTCCCTTATCTCACCTCATTTGCTCACATTGTATATAGACTTATTTTTCTACTGTATTATTGACTGTATGTTTGTTTTACTCCATGCGTAACTCTGTGTTGTTGTATGTGTCGAACTGCTTTGCTTTATCTTGGCCAGGTCGCAATTGTAAATGAGAACTTGTTTTCAACTTGCCTACCTGGTTAAATAAAGGTGAAATATATATATTTTTTAAATCCATGTGTAACTCTGTGTTGTTGTTTGTGTCGCACTGCTTTGCTTTATCTTGGCCAGGGGCCTGTTGCACAAAAGTAGAATTAAGACATCCGGGATAAATGACTCAGCTGAGCTCAATGAAGCCAAAACATGTGCGTCCAGGCTTAATTGGTTGCACAAAGACCAAGCCAGGATGAGCAGACACGGATTCATTAAGCCAGGTGAAACCAATCCTGGATAGGTGCGCGCTCACGGCTCACTCAAATAGACCCCGCCACAGATCACAGATTAACTGATTTACCATGGCAACTAGAGCCGCGTACTTTTCCCCGTCGGAAGCACAAATCCTCATGGAGGCATACGAGGAGGTAAAAGATATAATTAAGAAGAAAGGCAACACCGCCACAGTGATAAAGCAAAGAGAAAAAGCGTGGCAAAGTATTGCAGACCGCCTGAATGCGTAAGTAGTGCACAATTACACACTCACCGCTCCGCTGAAACATCACAATTACAATTCAAATATTTAATTCACATCTCCAAAAATGCAGTTGTACTGTAATTATGAAACTGTTAAATTTTTAATTGAAATGCACTGCAGATATGAGTGAAATTGTGTAAAGTAACTCCATCACACTGTATAAAGCTATGATACATTTTTTGATATTTTTACTGAAAACAAGACAAAAATACCAAGTAATTTTTTGCAGTGTGACTCCATTAAATGTGTGTGTGTGTGTGTGTGTGTGTGTGTAGATTAAACATGAACGGGCCAAAACGGACATGGCAGCAGGTCAAAATCAAATACAAGAACATTCTGCAGAATGGTATGGTCCCTGACTAATATTTAACAAAGCACAAGCATATATTGTACCCAGAAGGTGCCTGCTCACACATTGTCTGTACTGTTTTAGCAGTGAAAAAGAATACCCACAGACAAGGCACGGGTGGTGGGTCACCAAAGGCTGACCTTACCCCAGCAGAGGACATGGCCTTGGAGCTAAATAAAGGCAGGCCCGTCTTAGAGGGGATCCCTGGGGGGAAAGAGACGAGCATAGGTTCCTCCCAAGATGCCACCCGCTTCATTCAAGGTATGTCCTTCCATCTCTACATGGGATACAACCACATTCATATTGAATCAATTTGGACTGTCTGACTTTGGTTTACCTATTGCCTTGCAGTGTCTGGCAGCACTGTGTTCCTGTTAGAGCCACCAGCACAAGCACCAGACGATGCTGATCCAGTGAGTACTCCATCAAAGGCATACTGTAGGCCTGGCATGTCTTGTCTACTAGCTTCAATATGAATCCGATTAAATGTGATAGGGTGAAGGCCCCAGTGCAGCAGCAACAGCACATGATGGAGACGATGATGAGGAGGAGACCATCTCTCTGGATTCCAGAAGGCATGAGGTATCATGTTAAGACTGTGAAAGTACTATTTACTCTACAATGGTGAGGAGTCCTCATCAAAATCAAAAAATCTAATTTCTTTTACAGGACCCAGATGCTATACAGTGGGAAAACCAGCCTGGCAACATAGTGCGTATTAATAAAAGGACACCACATCCTGCCAAATTCCAGCTGCGCTAATTGTATTGTGTTCACAGAGCTCACAAGCTATCAGAAAGTTGTATGGCAACCACCTCCGGCGCCAAATAGAACTGGCAGACATAGACATTCAGTACAAGAAGAAAAAGATGGAAAATCTTGCACTGGAGTCCGAAATAAAAAAGAGGACAATTAGGAAACTGGACCTTGAAATAAAAAAACTTGAGAGGGAGGTGAGATATGCCTTCAATGTACACTGTATGCTAACTGTAACACAAATGTATTAATCATTATTTTTCTTTCCTCCCCCAGCTCCAAGAAGATGACACAGCTCAAAATAAAAATTAGGTATATTCTCGTAAAGTCAAGTGAGCCATGACGTATGAGCTCTTATTGTGAGCACACAGGACGGTGGCATCTTTCTAAGGTTTTTTTTATTTTCCCAGCAATCAGTACAACCAAGTCATCGTTATAAGGCATCGCCCTCTTTTGCCCACCCCCCCAGCACCAGGTGTGGCCACTAGCCTATATGAAGGCCCAAAATTGTGTGTTCCTTTCTGCTCTGACAATGGCATGCCCATTCGTGCGAGATGTGGTGGATGAAGAAGCACTTGTGCTGAGGAGAGCCTTCAGGCGAGAAAGGGTCTTCAGGGACCGGTTGGACCCACTGGCCTTCCCTGATGACCATCTATATGAAAGATACAGGTTTTCTGCAGATGGCATCAGGTATCTATGCAGACTACTGGGTCCCAGGATTAAGCACCGCACTGCACGGAGCCATGCACTGAGTGTGGAGCAAATGGTTTGTGTGGCCTTGCGCTTTTTTGCTAGTGGAGCCTTCCTGTACTCAGTGGGGGATGCAGAACAGCTGAACAAGGCCACAATTTGCCGCACAATAAGGAGTGTGTGTCTGGCTATCAAAGCATTAGCAGATGTCTTCATCTCCTTCCCTGGCCACAGAAGACTCTGTGACATCAAAGAGGAGTTCTATAGGATTGCAGGTAAGAGGATCTACAAATTACAGGACAACTGTTAACACATAGTAGGATACTCATTACTTTGTGTGACAGGTTTCCCCAATGTCATTGGTGCAGTGGACTGCACACACATAAGGATAAAAGCCCCCTCAGGTGCCCATGAGGCCGATTTTGTGAATAGGAAATCCTTTCACAGCATTAATGTTCAGGTGAACATAACTTTTTGATATTGTCCATTGACGAACACTCTGCATTGCCAGTGATGTGCATTGATTGGTGTAATATTCCTCATCTTATGATTTCAGATGGTCTGCAATGCTGACTGTGTGATCAGCAATGTTGTGGCAAAATGGCCTGGCTCAGTCCATGACTCCAGAATCTTTCGGGCCTCTGAAATCTATCAGTGCCTATCACAAGGTAAGCCACACAACCCCTATTTATAACCATCATGGCTGTGTCAAGAATATCACTGTGTTTATGAGGTAGTAATGATGAGATTTTGTGTTGACAGGTGAATTCTCTGGTGTGTTGCTGGGAGACAGGGGGTATGGCTGCCAGCCTTTTCTCCTGACACCTTTCACAGACCCCCAGGAAGCACAGCAGGCCTACAACCATGCCCATGCCAGGACCAGGGCCAGAGTTGAAATGACCTTTGGCCTCCTGAAGGCACGCTTTCACTGCCTTCACAAATTAAGGGTCAGCCCTGTTAGGGCATGTGATATTACTGTGGCTTGTGCTGTCCTCCACAATGTGGCCTGCCTGAGGAGAGAGGGCCCCCAGAGTGCCACCAGCCATGGACTGGGACAATCCGGCAATCTTCCCTGATGACGACAGTGGTCGGCTGCTGAGGGACCAATATGTGTTGAATTATTTTAGTTAGTATGTGTGCTTTCAATTTTGGTTAAATATGTCCTGCGGTGGCAGAGGAATTTGGTTTTTTTTGGGTTCGTTTTTTGACGAATTTGGCCTCTTATGATGTTTGTGCGGTATACTGTGTGTAATACAAGGCTGCAGGGAGGCTACTGCATCCATTCATTTGTCTGTTCAGTTGATGTGTATGGATTTGTCCTGCATTTATTTTAATGTGCAGACATGCAGGGTGTGTTATATACAGACCTTTGAATGTGTATGTATCATTTTGTATAATATGCTTGGATTCTGTGCTTTCCATCTTGTAGAGTCACTGTGACTTCAGTTTCGAAAGGAGCTGATGGTTTACCTGCTTTGTTTTGTCCTTATTCAATAAAGGAACATAATGTTACACATTGTGTTTTTATATTCATATGGAATGTGTATTTGTTTATATGACAGAGTACTAGGGCCACACTGAAGAAAAAGGATAAAGTCATACATTTATGAGGCTGGTTCTTTCTGCAGAAAAGCTACATATTGTTTTTACAGTTTTGATACTTATGACAATGTGATACTTAATATTCTGGCACATCAGCATGTCTTTGTTTATGAAACCATACTGAAGTACAATTTCACAAAATGCCCCACATCTGTCATTTTAACAACTGTCCTCCTTTAAAACAACTGGTTACAATATTATGACTTGTTTTTTTCCCCTCTGTGGCCCTAATATTCTATCATTTTATATATAGCCTTATAGTCTATGGGAAACTGTAAATTATCTAATGATAGCAACATCATCTAAAAATCATTTTTATCCAAAATCATTGAAATTAATGATCACAAACGTTTAAATAATAACAGTGGGTCTAGTTATATGTGATAACAATGTATAGTGAGCAGTGAAATAACTATTGGTTTCCATTTGTGGTGACTGCTGACTGACATTAGGGATGAGATTAAATAGATCCTGGAATTTAGCCTGGTCTGGAGCAGGCTAGCTCCACAGAATAAATCTCCATGGTAATTTATACCATAACATATCCTCCTGCCCCCTATCCATCTTTAGTGCAACCGGATTACGGATCAATTGAGCCAGGATCACCAAGATATCCTGGCTTAATCCCTTATCCTAGTTTTGTGCAACAGGCCCCAGGTCACAGTTTTAAATGAGAACTTGTTCTCAACTAGCTTACCTGGTTAAATTAAGGTGAAAAACTGTTGTTGTTTTTTAAAATCAGAAGTGTCCACTTTATTTGAGGGCTGAGGGGAGAAGGTTGGTATTTTAAGTGTTTGGAATGCAGCCCTAGTGTGTTGTATTGGGATTGTGCCACAGAGCATTATGGGGGTTCTATGTGGTGAGAAATTTAGTGACGTTGGATATAGATTAAAAGTGAAGAATGATAGTTGAGCATTTTTTTATATTATTCAATTCAAATTCGTTTTTTCAAATTACAGGAGAGCGAGGAGGTATATTACAAATAGTTTTCTTGGTTTTAGAACTTTATTTTTGTTTGTAGTTAGCAAGGCACATTTAAATAAATTACACCAACTCCAGTAGCTAGCTAGCTAGCGTTACCAGCGCGAGTGTGCATTTATTTCCTCCAGAATGGTAGAATGGCCAACGCTGTCGAAAATGTTGTGGATTTTTTTGGTTGAAGAACCATTTTCATTCTCTGGGGTACACGGAAAAGGTGAGAATTAAAAGCGAGGGTCGACCTCTGCTTGAGGTCAGTTTCATGAAGAAGGTGAGAGCGTTCAATACTAACTGGTATCAAAAGTATAACTGGTTAAGCACATCACGTTCGTTATTGAGCTACAACCAGTGAGAAGATGATACCACCAGTCCGGCTCCAAACAGGCCTTTTTCTTGTGACGTTTTATGCGCAGTCATAAAGCTGTGAACTAAAATGACGTAACCATGCATTCATTCACTACATAAACTGTGTTCAGATTTGATTTAATCTGTACAATAGTTTTCTTCACTCAGCTTGTTGCAGGTAATCTTTGGTCTTTTGGGGCACCTCGTTCCCTACATAAATATACATATATAGGGAATAGGGTGCCATTTGGGATGCCATCTTTGTGTGTGAGTCAGGATGTGTTTTGTGTCAATTAATTGATGGAAATGTTTCCCTCAGAAAGAAAGATGGATCATAATGATGAGAGAATAAAAAGACCTTTAAGACGCCGCCCTTATGTGGTAAATATCAAATATTTGTTTGTTTTGTCCTGTTTTTGTTATATTATCACATTTTAAATTGAGTGTTGTGTTGACAGTTGAAACCAGTGAGGGTGATCACCCCTGATTCCGTGTTGTGGCCAACCGGCAAGGTGCACAGAAGGCCAAAGCCTGTAAGTCATATCTGACCTGAAACGAAAACACATACTCATTAGTTATGCATTCTGCATGTACAAACTGCAGTTATCAGAATTAAAGCAAATGCAGATATCCCTATCTAACCTCATTGAATGCTGTCTTGACAGTCTACTTCAGTGCAGACCCCTCAGATCCACAAAAGGCCTGTAAGTCACATTCAAATTCAACCACATAACAGTACTTATATCATTTATTGATACACAATTCAAGGCCAAAATGAGCAAAGCAGTGTTGAATTCATTCTTTACTGTTAACAGCCAATCATTGTGAGCTATGGGCGGGACCAAACATCTGGGGATGGATGGAGCGTCAATCCAGAGCCTCTCAGCCAGGTCAGACATCTCTGCTGTTCCCATAGAGACACAACAGATAGATCAATCTGTTGATTCATATGGCCATTTTGGTTGGCTTGGTTGAATTGACAATCATCCATTTGAGATGCTAAAGAATCCTATACTATGGAAGGTCTTTAGCCCCATCCCTAATGTTATGGGAGTTGCATTTATTGCATTTTCAGTTACCCATGTATTGCTCACTACTTGTACAACCATGTTGGATTGCCTACGTATTCTACATTTCCTTGAGGGTCAATGCCAGTGTATTCTATGGTTGCCATGAGTACATGCCTTTCTCTGTCTACTCAGTCTGGAAGGGTGACTCGGCTGATAGAGAGAAAAAATGATGACGTGATCTCATCCTCCAGTTCGGATGACTTTTCGATCTACTCCTTCACTGACTGTGAATCGGAGGTAAGAGTTGTACCTTACCGTCCATGTCTTTGTTGAGTGACATCACTGTGAGGAGGATGGTCTTTGACTAGTTGACTCTGATACACAGTGTGATGATGAGGATCATGAAAGGAGGACACCACCGCTGAAAGTTGAGAATGGAAAGGTGACAAAGCTTGACGTGAGGGATATGGACGAGGATGATGATCTGTCTCTCCACTCCTTCGATGAGTCAGACTTCCTGGTAAGTTCTGCATATGATTTTTTTAAATATATATACATGGGGGATTGGAAATGATGCAGACAATTACTTATTGAGTGTAGTCATGTATCTGCAATGTGTATAGAGTAGTTAGAAAGTATTTCTACAGATTGTGTTGAAGATAGCACTTTCCTATATGTTACTTTACTTTCTGGTCCTACAGAGTCCAGGGAAGGTTTCAGGTCCTGTATCTGTCAAGAATGGCCTCTCTCCTCTTGTGAACTCAGCACAACGGACCCTGGCTGAAGCCCTACGGGCCCTGCCCTCTGCTGTAGGCTCTCCCTATCCAGTAAATGTCCCAAGGCCTCTGACTCCTCTCAACCCTGTCATTATCGCTCTGCCCCGAACTGAGAACTTCCCATACCGCCACAGCCCTCGCCTGGCTCCCATCACCAACCTGAGCGAGACCGGCAGGTAGCTGCTCCAGGAAATGGCTGGAGTGGCCCCACAGGCGAGGGGAAATACAAGAAGGGAATATTGGCCGTAAGTCCTTCTATAGCATAGTATAGCTCAAGAGAAGAGAAAACCCATAAGCTTACATTACTTTATCTCCTTGTCCAAAATATTCAGGAAGGGAAGGTCAATAAGAAAAGGAAGGGCAAGGCCAAAAAAGTAGTGAAGCAAGAGGCCAGTAATTTGCAACAGATGGGAAATGTTGGAGAAAGTAAGGAGGAGGACAAGAAAAAGGAAAAGAAGAGTCTGAGGAAGAGGTGAGGAAATAGAGGAGGGAGAAGTGGAACATGACCAGGGAATACTAGACTAGAGAATTAGAGAAATAGAATGAGGTAGCAGAGAAAGAGCAGCTATCTGATGTGTAAGTGCAAACTTAAGCAATAAGGCACGAGGAGGTGTGGTATATGGCCAATATATCACGGCTAAGGGCTGTTCTTACGCACAACACGGAGTGCCTGGTATATTGGCCATATACCACAAACCCTGAGGTGCCTTATTGATATTATTAACTGCTTACCAACGTAATAAGAGCAGTAAAAATAAATGTTTTGTCATACTCGTGGTATACGGTCTGTTATAAACTGGGTGGTTCGAGCACTGAATGCTGATTGGCTGACAGCCGTGGTATATCAGACCGTGTACCACAGGTATGACAAAGCATTTAATTTTACTGCTCTAATTACGTTGTTAACCAGTTCATAATAGCAATAAGAAACCTTTGGGGTTTGTGGTATATGGCCAATATACCACGGCTAAGGGCTGTATCCAGGCACTCCGTGTTGTGTTGTGCTTAAGAACAGCCCTTAGCTGTGGTATATTGGCCATATACCACACCCCCTCATGCCTTTTTGCTAAAATATACCACGTCTTTCAGCCAATCAGCATTCAAGGTTCGAACAACCCAGTTTATAATACTATTTATTCTCCTGTGGTTTTTGATTGACAGGTTTCTTCAGTGGCTGCTGCCCAAACTGAGATGTTCAAAGAAATAATGGCCAACTATTACTTCTACCACACACACACACACACACACACACAGATTTTGAGTATTGGTTACTCCTACAACACACACAAATGTAATTTCAGAGACAGGAACTATGATTAGCAAAATACTTATATTGGTCTCATTCTTATATTTTGAGACATGCAGCATTATTAACAAAAATAAAATGATATTGATCCCCATACAGCCTATGATAATGAGTTGGATTTACATGTTTAGGCTTGGAAATATAGCCAGGAGAAGCAGGGTCAACACCTCTACTCATGCCATAAGTGCCATGACATCTTTAGTAACCACAGAGAGATAAGACCTCTGTCTCCACGGTCTCATTTAAAGGACAGCACCAACCTTAGGGCAGTGTCACTTGTATTGGGGTCTTAGGTCTCCTATGGCCAAAGGGAAGAGAAGAGGGCCCCTTACTGGTCTCCTTGCAATATCTGGTCTCCCACACAGAGATGGAAATCTACACCTGTTTAGACCCTGGAGGATATGACTTCAGATGAGAGATGCAGAACGTAAAAGCTTCAAACACATTGATATGCAAATTCAGAACCATTGTACACTGAAGTGGAGCATGCATCTGGTCTGAAGCATGTCAAAAGAGTGCAAATGAACTGGGACTGGAGGACTGTATCACATTTAAACTAAAATAGCATGTATCTGATGTAGCTACACTTATCTGTACTTATCTGTTCTTGAATTGTGCTGTTTGAAACGTGCATTTCCAATAAAGCTTTTTAAATTGCAATTATTTGTGTCAGACAGATTTTTGTCTTAATTAATTACATCAGGGGTTCTTAAACTTTTTACAGCAAGGGAATATTATTGTACTGATATTATCTTACCTGTTATCAGTGGGGGGGTTTATTCAGCTGCTCTGGAATGTATCCCACGGTAGGTGGCGGTAGTGAACCAATAAATAGTTGGATTGCCCGCCAGAAACCCAACCAGGCAGGCAGACTGTTGTTACCATGCAACGAGCAGACGCTTGTGAAAAGTACTAGCTACAAAATTGGCTAAATGCCTGCTGCTGTATACATAGCGCGCGTGTGTGTATGTTGCTAACCTAGCTAGTTAGCTAGCCATCAATAAAGTTCCTAACGTTACAACATGGCAGACGGCTGGAGCACCTGACACCGGAGAGGCTGCCTATCGTTCCCGGGATGCTGTCAAAAACCTTACAATTAAGTAAGTTGCAGTTGGCCTTTGTGTGGCTTTTATTCCTTGCATTGCCATACAAGCAAGACACTGTCTTTAGCTAATGTTAGCTCTCAAAGCAGATGATGATAAACACCCAGTATATTGCTTGACCTGGTCCCTGAGTTTGCCATGAAAACATGGCATTTGTTTATATTTACAATAGTGTTTACAGGATCCGTATTCAGAGAGTCACCTTCACAGCAGCCCTCTCTCAACACCTTCAGCAGCAGGTTTTGACTCAACAGGAGAGGGGAGGCATTGAGCTGGACACCCTCAACTCACAGGCTCAATCAGGTATTAACACTGTTTTGAAACAGCAAGATGATGTTAGATGTTTTGAAACAGAAAGATGTTAGATGCTTCTTAGTTGAGTAGATGTTATTTTTGTGGTGGCTAGATATGAACCAGAACATCTTGGTTTTGTTTTCAGCTGGAGATGGTGAGGAGTTAGTGGTAGGCAGGCAGGAGAAGCTGTTCAGTCAGGTAGGTCCTCTACCAGTGTCGTTATAACAAATAAGACTTCACTGTTTAGGATAGTTTGATGTTGCATAGTAAGTTGTGTGTGTGTGTGTGTGTGTGTGTGTGTGTGTGTGTGTGTGTGTGTGTGTGTGTGTGTGTGTGTGTGTGTGTGTGTGTGTGTGTGTGTGTGTGCACACGCGCAATATGAAATGGTTTTGTTCCAGAGTGAGTCAGTATGCCAGACTCCACTGGAGAGACAATACCACACAGAGATCATGGCTCTGGAGCGGGCAGACGGAACTGCAGGATTTTCACCTACACTGATTCTGACTGCTATATCAATTGGGAAGGGGTGGGTTTCTACTGAATCTCAATTTCTGTAATGGTTCTGTAACCACAGACGCTGGGAGAGGGGCAGCAAGTACAGGGTGAGGATTTACTAATAAATAGACATGAAACTAAAGAAGAACAGAGTCTGGACAAGAGAAACAAAACATTATCAATGCAGACACAGGAATGAAACTGAGGAAGTGACAGATATAGGGGAGGCAATCAATGCCGTGATGGAGTCCAGGTGAGTCCGATGAAGCGCTGGTTCGTGTAACGATGGTGACAGATGTGTGTAACGATGAGCAGCCTGGCGACCTCGTGCTCCAGAGAGGGGGAGCGGGAGCAGACGTGACAATTTAATTATTCAAAACAAAGCATTTACCTAATTTCTGTCCCAAAGAAATGTTAGTGTTTTAAAGCTGTTTTTGATATACTCATTACAGGATTCCCAGAGTATGGTGACGCAGGTCAAGTCCAACCCTACCTTCATGGCACATAGGATGGCCAATGTCAGACACAGACGACATGACAGACACCCAGTGTAGGTCCCTGTTACTCAGCAAAGTGAATTATTATTAAAGTGAATGTAATTGAAGCAACATTGATGTGTGATGTGCTGCTTTGAAGACAAAACAGTGTACCGGTATGTTCACATTACACCATACCCTTGTATGCAAAATGTGTTTGTGGTATTCTGTTGGTCTGCAGTGACAGCACCGTCCCCAAGTCCAGGCTGATTACCTGGGAGCCCTCGGAGGACTTTATGAAGACCAGCCACGTGGTCAACACACCTGTACAGACCATGCACATCATGGGGGACCTGGGACCACCAGGCAAGTGAGTAGCACAAGGGGGAAAACCACTATCTAGCCTATGCACTTATTACACTGCTTTGTATGTAATAACTTTGAAGTACATTCCAATTCAGGAATTGAAAAGTGGCATTGTATTCTTGTATTCCTCAGACTTGGCCAAAACGAGAAGGAATGCTTGTTGTGCATGATAAGAGCAGATGGAAATGGAGTGATTACCATCAAACCAGACTTCAACAAAGTTGTTTCATCAGCAAAGGTCATCTCAAATCTGATTTTATTTGTCACATGCCGAATACAACAGGTGTAGTAGACCTTACAGTGAAATGCTTATTTACAAGCCCTTAACCAACAATGCAGTTTAAGAAAAATAAGTGTCAAGTAAAAAAGTATTATTTTGGACCTAGACTTGGTGCTCCGGTACCGCTTGCCGTGTGGTAGCAGAGAGAACATTCTATGACTAGGGTGGCTTGAGTCTTTGACAATTTTTAGGGCCTTATTCTGACACCACCTGGTATAGTGGTCCTGGATGGCAGGAAGCTTGGCCCCGGTGATGTACTGGGACATACTCACTACCCTCTGTAGTGCCTTGCAGTCAAAGTCCGAGCAGTTGCCATACCAGGCAGTGATTCAACCAGTCAGGATGCTCTCGATGGTGAAGCTGTAGAATTTTTTGAGGATCTGAGGACCCATGCTAAATCTTTTCAGTCTCTTGTGGGGGAATAGGCTTTGTCGTGCCCTCTTCACGACTGTCTTGGTGTGTTTGGACCATTATAGTTTGGTGATGTGGACACCAAGGAACTTGAAGCTCTCAACCTGCTCCACTACAGCCCCGTCAATAAGAATGGGGGGGTGCTCAGTCCTCCTTTTCCTGTAGTCCACAATCTTCTCCTTTGTCTTGATCACACTGAGGAAGAGGTTGTTGTCCTTGCACCACATTGTCAGGACTCTGACCTCCTTATAGGCTTTCTCGTCGTTGTCGGTGATCAGGCCTACCACTGTTGTCATCGGCAAACTTAATGATGGTGTTGGAGTCGTGCCTGGCCGTGCAGTCATGAGTGAACAGGGAGTAGAGGAGGGGACTGAGCATGCACCCTAGAGGTGCCCCCGTGTTGAGGATCAGCGTGGCGGATGTGTTGTTACCTACCCTTACCACCTGGGGGCGGCACATCAGGAGGTCCAGGATCCAGTTGCAGAGGGAGGTGTTTAGTCCCAGGGTCCTTAGCTTAGTGATGAGCTTTGAGGGCACCATGGTGTTAAACGCTGAGATGTAGTCAATGAATAGCATTCTCACATAGGTGCTTCTTTTGTCCATGTGTGAAAGGGCAGTGTGGAGTGCAATAGAGATTGCATCATCTGTGGATGTGTTGGGGCGGTATGCAAATTGAAGTGGGTCTAGGGTTTCTGGGATAATGGTGTTGATGTGAGCCATGGCCACCATTTCAAAGCACTTCATGGCTACAGATGTGAGTGCTACGGGTCGGTAGTAATTTAGGCAGGTTACCTTAGTGTTCTTGGGCACAGGGACTATGGTGGTCTGCTTGAAACATGTTGGTATTACAGACTCCGACAGGGAGAGGTTGAAAATGTCAGTGAAGACGATTGCCAGTTGGTCAGAGCATGCTCGGAGTACACGGCCTGGTAATCTATCTGGCCCTGCGGCCTTATGAATGTTGACCTGTTTGAAGGTCTTACATTGGCTGCGGAGAGCATGATCACACAGTCATCCGGAACAGCTGATGCGCTCATGCATGTTTCAGTGTTACTTGCCTTGAAGCGAGCATAGAAGTTATTTAGCTCGTCTGGTAGGCTCGTGTCACTGGGCAGCTCTCGGCTGTGCTTCCCTTTGTAGTCTGTAATAGTTTGCAAGCCCTGCCACATCCGACGAGCGTCGGAGCCGGTGTAGTATGATTCGATCTTAGTCCTGTATTGACACTTTGCCTGTTTGATGGTTCTTCGGAGGGCATAGCAGGATTTCTTATAAGCTTCCGTGTTAGAGTCCCGCTCCTTGAAAGCGGAAGCTCTACCCTTTAGCTCTGTGCGGATGTTGCCTGTAATCCATGGCTTCTGGTTGGGTATATACGTATAGTCACTGTGGGGACGACGTCATTGATCCACGTATTGATGAAGCCAGTGATTGATGTGGTGTACTCCTCAATGCCATCGGAAGAAACCCAGGAACATATTCCAGTCTGTGCAAGCAAAACAGTTCTGTAGTTTAGCATCTTCTTCATCTGACCACTTTTTTATAGACTGAGTCACTGATGCTTCCTGCTTTAATTTGTTCTTGTAAGCAGGAATCAGGAGGATAGAATTATGGTCAGATTTGCCAAATGGAGGGCGAGGGAGAGCTTTGTACGCATCTCTGTGTGTGGAGTAAAGGTGGTCTAGAGTTAGTTTTTTCCCCCCTCTGGTTGCACATTTAACATGCTGGTTGAAATTAGGTCAAACTAATTTAAGTTTCCCTCCATTATTGTCCCCGGCCACTAGGAGCGCCGCGTCTGGATGAGCGTTTTCCTGTTTGCTTATGGCGGTATACAGCTCATTGAGTGCGGTCTTAGTGCCAGCATCGGTCTGTGGTGGTGTGTAGACAGCTATGAAAAATATAGATGAAAAATGTCTAGGTAGATAGTGTGGTCTGCAGCTTATCATGAGATACTCTAGCTCAGGCGAGCAAAACCTTGAGACTTCCTTGGATATCGTGCACCAGCTGCTGTTATATCCTGCCGATAGTGTATAACCCGCCAGCTGTATGTTATTAATGACGTCGTTCAACCACGACTCTGTGAAGCATAAGATATTACAGTTTTTAAGGTCCCGTTGGTAGGATATATGTGCTTTTAGTTCGTCCCATTTATTTTCCAGCTATTGTACGTTGGCTAACAGTACGGATGGCAAAGGCAGATTAGGCACTCGTCGCCTGATCCTCACAAGGCACCCCGATCTCCTTCTGCGAAATCTAAATCTTTTTTTCCTACGAATGACAAGGATGAGGGCCTGTTCAGGTGTCTGGAGTAAATCCCTCTCGTCTGACCCATTAAAGAAAAATTCTTTGTCCAATTCAAGGTAGGTAATCGCTGTTCTGATGTCCAGAAGCTCTTTTCGGTCATAAGAGACGGTAGCAGCAACATTATGTACAGAATAAGTTTCAAACAATGCGAAAAAACTAACAAAATAGCATGGTTGGTTAAGAGCCAATAAAACGTCAGCCATCCTCTCTGGCGCCAGTACAACTTTATAAGTCCATGTTACGGGGAACAAATGGAATTTGTTTTTCTGAAGGGTTTGGTCACAGATCTGCCAGTTCAGATCAAATCCCACGTTTTGTTGCCTGACTCAGGACTCAAACCAGTGACCTTTCAGTTACTGGACTAATTCTCTATCTTCCACATTCTAACACTTTTTAATTTTTTTATTTCACCTTTATTTAACCAGGTAGACAACAAGTTCTCATTTACAACTGCGACCTGCCATGGGCATCCTAGGCAAAGTTCCCTTTACACTATCCCATGTGCGTGTCTCATGATCTGGTAATGAGGTAGTCCTGCCTGTAAGTTTAATACCAGTGTCACCCTCAGCTCAAGAGGGCATTACATCTTGGTCTAATGCTCAAGACACTGGTTTTTCCCATGGGAGTCCCGGGTACAGATCCTGCCCATGAAATATGCACACCTCTCCCAAAGCACAATTCCACTACCACCAATGTGGTGTTTTTTTTTGCAAACAGCAATGGTGTAATGCCCCTTTTGTCTCAAACCCAGGTCTCCCTGCCCGTAGGCAAACAAATATATTTTAGTGAATTCAGGCGGTCGACCCATACAGGTTTTGAACCTGGGTTCATCAACTGTCAAGCCAACACCTTAAGTGCTACGCCAAGATGTCCAAACCCTTCGATGAGGTCGCTCGGTGTTGGATTAAGGTTGCTACATTACCTCCTTCCTTGGGGAGAGCATGCCCCCACACTTCTTTATAGCAAGTCTCTCACGTGTACACACATCTTTGATGGCTTCACAGGCACTATCCCACTTCTGATACCAATGTAACAAATTTGGGGGTAGCTCCAACTGGGACTCGAACCCCAGTCCAGTGACTAGCAAGCCAACACCTTATCCATTACCCCAAGAGATCAGAAGGTGGTAAGTGTTGGGTTAAGCTTGCTACAATATATACTTATATAGGGCAATGTGTGATCTGGGTGAGGCAGCATTGCCACTAGTGCTCCCGACACAGCCAAACACAATCTTTACCTTCTTAACCTTACCTAACCTAAAGTCAAATACATTTAGACAAACCACCATGTGAGCAGCAAGTTTAGGGTTAATGGAGTGAAGTGGGTGATGGGTAGGACCACCAGTATGAACTATATGTCTATGAATGTATTACAAACGGGATGGATGCTCTTCATCAACATCATCTTTTCTGTGAAACTAGATATCAGCAATCAATCAACAAGACGAATGAAATGGAGCAAATGAAGACATTAGAACTGCTAAAGGTAATATATTATATTCTGAAACTCATTTCTTACTGGTAGATTTTGTACATGATCTGTCAATCCTGAGAGCGACGCTCTCTCTCCTCCCCTTCCCCCCATCTCTCTTTGCATGTGCTGGGGCGAAGTTTCCCCTAGATACAGATCTAGGATCAGCTTCCCCTCCCCAAACCCAACAAGGACTACTAGCGGGGGAATTCAAACCTGATCCAAAGCCAGGGTCTATTTGGGGAACTTGTCCCATCCCCCACAACTCTACATGTGGATGCGGCTTTGGCTTTCTCCAGCTTACCATGCTCACAAAGAAAACAGCAGTGTATTTCAGCTGTAAGTATTTTGAAGTTACTAGCGATATTATTTTAAATGAATTTACCTAGCTTCGTTATTATTCAACAATAACTCGGCCAATGTAGTTGTAGCGGGCTACATTTCGTCGATGCATGGAAAAGTATTAGCTATGGTGAAGCATTATGTTAGCTAGCTAGCAGGATTTTTCCTGCTATACTGTTAGGTTAATTAGCCAGCTAGCTGCTAAAGGTTGCTGGAGTAGACATTAATACATTCCGGAATTGATTATTATTGCATTGCTTATCTTTGCTATGATGTTTTAGATGTTCTCATATGAAAGAATTTTGTGTTGTGCATAATGTTAAATTCCATAGGAGTA
The DNA here is from genome assembly GCF_045679555.1 of Salvelinus alpinus. Lineage (NCBI taxonomy): Eukaryota > Metazoa > Chordata > Actinopteri > Salmoniformes > Salmonidae > Salvelinus > Salvelinus alpinus. The sequence continues at coordinate 1,909,918 of NC_092103.1, forward strand.
ATGTTAAACTAGCTACTGGTAGCTAGCTACATTGTATTGCAAATGTGGTCCTAGTTCGGCAACGTTAGCTTTCCTGTGGCAGGACGAGTTATTTGCGCAAGTCACAACGTGAGACATTTTGTTTAGGGGTGATTGTATTTTGAAATGGCAGCTAGGGATAGGCATTTGGAATATTTCACTATTCAAATATGGATATCCGGATGGTCCAAATACATTTCTTTATTTTGTGAAAATATGTTTTGTTTGCCGCAGGACTGGCAGAGACAGTGCTGTGCTAGAAGGGAAGGTTTGATTGGGAGAGACAGTTGTTGCTGCCATAGGTAATCTGTCATACTATACATTTATTAATGACATGTCTATTTTAAAATTGTTCTCGTTAGAATGTAGTAGAGTTAAAATGGTTATTCCATCAAACTTCAAATTATTAGAATAGTACACAACGCAGAACAGAACAACCAGGTTGAGGGTCAGTGGCCAAAGCCCGCGAACAGGAATATTCCAAGTTCAGACAGAGGGGGAGAGTCAGATCGCTATGATCGCCAGGAACTTTACTTTTGGTGTCTATTTTTAATTGGTGCGCTACTGGTGCTGCCTGTTGATGTTAGGTAGGCAGCTACAGTAGCTGAATGATGTTAACATCTTCGGGTTTTATTTCATTAAATGTATTTTATTTCATCCGGGTGCTTGTGTCACCTACTAACACCCTGGAACTACCCGTAGCTCCCGCTCTCCTCAGTCTGAGAAAACACTGAGAGAAAGGTATGTGTTGTAGATTACTCCTTTGTAGAAGTCCATAACGTGAAATAAATAAAACATCCCAAGGTTAATGCTGTAGATATTGTTATAAAGGAGTGTGAGGCTATTGAAACATGTCACTTTCAGAGTTTTATTGTTGTTATTAATGTAGTTTACAGAGTGCTAAAAGTGCTACTGTTGCTAGCTAGCATGCCCTTCTGTGATGCAGACGGTTAGCTAAGCTGCCGACTGGTGCTGGCGTTGCATATTGGGAGATGTAGTTTTGTCCTCTACGGTCTGAATGGAATATAGGCGATTTCACGTTGTAACTTGTTTATGTTGCAGTGTTTTTGTACATGAGTTGTTGTATTTTGGTACTGTCAACACTGAAAGCACCTAGCAATGTTTTGGGGATGTGAGACAGGATATGTGTTTTGCCTTTCTTCATGCTCCTGTGTAGAACAACTTGTCAGATGGTGCATTGGAGACTGATGTGTTCCTGTCTTTTCACAATACTATTGCAGATCAACATAAAAGCCTAAAAGACAGCCGTGGTGTCGCTCTTCATTTCTTGGTTCTCCTGTGGTACATAAGAAACCCGCTACAAGAACATGGATAAAAGCAGGAATCTCTCGTGCCAAGGTATGTAGCCAACCGTCAACCACCCCCCTCATTTCCTGCATTTTAAAGTGGCAATCGGCAGTTGCAAAATCAATTTTTGGACCTGCAATTTAATGATATATACCCATTGATTCTTGAAGAATATAACTTATAAATGCCTAATGAGCTTAGTTCAACTCAACATATAAGCATGTTTTTATTTTTTATTTTATTTATAAAAAAAAAAAAAAAGTACCCGCTTTTCTCCCCGATTTTCATGGTATCCAATCGCTAGTAATTACTATCTTGTCTCATCGCTACAACTCCCGTACGGGCTCGGGAGAGACGGAGGTCGAAAGCCATGCGTCCTCCGAAGCACAAGCCGCACTGCTTCTTAACACAGCGCGCCTCCAGCCGCACCAATGTGTCGGAGGAAACACCGTGCACCTGGCCCCCTCAGTTAGCGCGCACTGCGCCCGGCCCGCCACAGGTGTGGCCTAACCCGGACGACGCGTCGCCCCACGGACCTCCCGGTCGCGGCCGGCTGCGACAGCCTGGTCGCGAACCCAGAGACTCTGGTGGCACAGCTAGCGCTGCGATGCAGTGCCCTAGACCACTGCGCCACCCGGGAGGCCCCTCATATAAGCATGTTTTACTTCAATGTGGGTAAACAAAATGTAAACAAACACTATATAGCCTTAAAACATGGTTAAACATGAATCAATCCACTAATGGGAGGGAAATGTAGCCTCAAAATTAGCTGTTATTGGCAGAGAGATCTCAAACTCTTTGTTATTGTTAACTCTTTGTTATTAACTTAGACCACCTGGGGATGTCACCAAGCAAGCCACAACTCCACCAATGCAAAACCTGCTGATTTAGAAAGTTGCTGATTTGAAAATACAATCTACATAAGACAATCAGGAAGTTACACTGATAACATTTTTTCATAGTTTCATCAGCTGTTGTACAAATATGATACAAAACACCAGCTGAGTGACACCGGCCGCATCAGTGAGTATGAACCTGACATCGAAAGCTCGAGTGACAGGTGTTCAGAACTCACTCGGCCTGGTAAATTTGTGACGGTAGACACCGGCTGCTTTCGTGAAGCAAGGGATCAGCCGCAGTCTACCGTCAAACTTACCAGGCTGAGTGAGTTCTGAACAAAAATGTAATGTCGTTGCTTGCTAATATGTGGATTTGTTACTCTTATGTATGTTCCATCTTTTTGTGTTTTTCAGGCAAGCCTGGGAAAGAACTGAAAAAACGCACTAAAGAGTCAAGACAGACACCAGAAAGAGGCCCAAGAAGACTTGGACGCAGGATCAGAGGACAGCGAGGGATGTTCAGAACTCACTTAGTTCGGTAAGTTGGTGAGGGTAGACTTTGAGACTGCTTACCTGACACGGAGGAAGTCTTTTCTTTTTATCTCCTCTCCCTTACCTTCCCTATGCCCCCCTCCCCTATTGTGTTGGACCATCATGTGTTTTAATCTTTTCTTTGTTTGCGATTAGGTTTGGAGAATGACTTCTCAACCCAAGAGGCCTAAGAGCAGCTGTGAGAGAGCATCAGTTTAGAAGCATTTGGGAAAATGTAAAGTGCTAAATAAGGTTCCCGGCAAAGAGGATTCCCTGTTATGGGTCAGAGCCAGCTCTCAAAAACAGAACATGGAAAGACATAAAAACCTGGTGCACAACAAAATGCAAACAGACAAGGCTCTCCGCAGCCAGTAAAAGGCTAGCATGCCACGAAGCTGAAGTTCACACAGGTGAATGGGAGCGTTGTAAAAGACAAAAAGCTTTTTAGACATAGCTCTAAAATGCAGGTCCTAGTTGAGCTCGTAAGCTAGTTCTGCTCTTTTTTTTGTTTTTTTGTTTTGTGGTGGAAAACTTAGTGTGTCGAGCATAACACGTCAACCCTGTTACCAATAGATAAAAAGGCTAGGCATTTTTTTTTAGCAATTTCATTTTTTGTCTGAAACTTCCAATTCAAAGGCTTCCAATCCCCTTGTCACAAGGGGATTTATGCATGATTTATAATGAAACCCTGCCTCCCGAGTGGCGCAGTGGTCTTAGGCACTGCATCGCAGTTGCTAGCTGTGCCGCTATAGATTGATAAATTGTCCCAGCGTCGTCCTGGTTAGGGGAAGGTTTGTCTGGTAGGGATGTCCTTGTACCATTGCGTTCTAGCAACTCCTGTGGCGGGCCGGGCCCGCTGATTTTAAACCTAACCTTAACCGGGCATGCATGCTGACACGGTCGCCAGGTGTATGGCGTTTTCTCCGACACATTGGTGTGGCTGGCTTCCGGGTTAAGCGGGCATTGTGTCAGGAAGCAGTGCAGCTTGGCAGGGTCGTGTTTCGAGCACGCATGGCTCTCTACCTTCGCCTCTCCCGAGTCCGTAGGGAGTTGCAACGATGAAACAAGACTGTAACTACCAATTGGATACCATGAAAATTGGGGAGATAATGTGGTTAAAAAATATATATAATATGTTATGGTCAACCTTTACTTTATTTGGCACTTAATTGTAGTAATTTTTTCATTTTATCTCTTGAGATGGGAAACCGTTTTTTATTGTCGTTTTTATTCATTTGAATATGGTCTTTATAACAGAAGGTAAAATTAGGTGAACTTTTAGTTATGAATGGCAATATTCTAGTGGCCATTCTTCATTGCAATAGGCCCATGAAATAATATCAGCTTTTATGATGCTGGTAAAGATAGTACCTTTACAAAAGGCCTCTAACTGCGCAGTGTAGCCTATAGGTTATACACTGAGTGTACAACATAATAAGGACACCTTCCTAATATTTAGTTAGCCCCCCCCCACCCCCCTTTGTCCTCAGAACAGCTTCAATTTATCAGGGCATGGTTTCTACAAGGTGTTGAAAGCGTTCCACAGGGATGCAGGCCCATGTTGATTCCAATTCTTCCCACAGTTGTCAAGTTGGCTGGATGTCCTTTGGTTGGTGGAACATGAGCGTGAAAAACCCATCAGTGTTGCAGTTCTTGACACAAACCGGTGTGCCTGGCACCTACTACCATACACCGTTCAAAGGCACTTACCGTAATTTCTGGACTATTAAGCGCACCTGAATATAAGCCGCACCCACTGAATAAAAAAAAGATGTATTTTGTACATAAATAAGCCGCACATGTCTATAAGCCGCAGGTGACTACCGGTACATTGAAACAAATGAACTTTACACAGCCTTTAAACGAAACACGGCTTGTAACAAAAATAAATAGGCTTTTTAAACGAAACACGGCTTGTAACAAAAATAAATAGGCCTTTAAACGATACATGGCTTGTAACAAAAATAAATAGGCTTTTAAATGAAACACGGCTTGTAACAAAAATAAATAGGCTTTAACGAAACACAGCTTGTAACAAAAATTTAAAAAATAGCAGTAAACAGTAGCCTACCAAGAAAGTCATTGGTCACTCTTCCTCCTGTGCACTGAAACCACTGAAGTCATCTCCTTCGGTGTTGGAGTTAAATAGCCTCAGAATTGCTTCATCCGATGTTGGATCGTTTTCATTGTCGCTCTCGTCACTTTCATCCGGAGGCAAATTCCCCGCTGAGCTCATGCTGCCCTCTTCAACACGCAGAAGTCCAGCCTTTCGAAACCCGTTGATGATAGTGGATTTTTTGACAATGCTCCACGCTGTCAGGACCCACTGGCAGACTTGACCATAAGTTGCTCTTCGCATGCGGCCCGTTTTAGTGAAGGATTTCTCCCCACTTGTCATCCAAGCCTCATTTTCTAGTTCGGGACATCTGCTTTTCTTCCCTCTGAAAGCTTTTGTTGTCTTTTTGCACTGAATCAGTTCCTCACGCTGCTGTTTTCCAACGTCTTATCATAGACTCATTAAGGCCAAGCTCCCGTGCAGCAGCTCTATTTCCTTTTCCAACAGCCAGATCGATCGCCTTCAACTTGAAAGCTGCATCATATGCATTTCTCCGTGTCTTTGCCATGATGAGGGTGACAAAATGACTACCGTAATCAGAATGATGGGAAGTTTGAACGCGCTCGATTTACGTCACATTATGTGACGGTGCTCAGTTTTTTGGCGGCATGAATCTTGTGAAAGCGGGAAAAATCCATAAATTAGCCGCGTCATTGTATAAGCCGCGAGGTTCAAAGCGTGGGAAAAAGTAGGATGACTGGGATGCAGTTGGGCATTTATTGTCATGAATCTTGCCCTGGCGGCAGTTCTGCCAAGTGGTCGGTCACAAGCTGGCACAGGCATAAAGTAATAATATCTGATTTGAAACCTAACCTTAACCCTAACCACACTGCTAATCCTTACCTTAAATTAAGACCATAAAACACAATTATTTTCCACAAATATTTACAATATAGCCAGTTTTGACATAGCAGCTGCCATATCTTGAGGAAATTGCGCAGTTCTGCCTCCAGGGCAATATTCATGACACACGTCAAGCTGCGACTGGGAGAGGGAATGTAAAATCAATAACGAAATTGTTTTGACAATTAACATACATTTTATTATGAAAAGTACAATATATCCATGTACACATCAGATAGCTGCTCTTTCTCTGCTACCTCATTCTATTTCTCTAATTCTCCAGTAGTATTCCCTGGTTATGTTCCAATTCTCCCTCCTCTATTTCCTCACCTCTTCCTCAGACTCTTCTTTTCCTCTTTCTTGTCCTCCTTACTTTCTCCATCATTTTCCATCTGTTGCATCTTACTGGCCTTCTCTTGCTTCACGAGTTTTTTGGCTTTGCCCTTCTTTTTCTTATTGACCTTCCCTTCCTGAATATTTTGGACAAGGAGATAAAGTTTGTAAGCTTATGGGTTTTCTCTTGAGCTACTATATCTAGAGCTATACTATACTGTAGAAAGACATATGGCCAATATTCCCTTCTTGTATTTCCTCTCACCTGTGTAGGCCACTCCTGCCATTTCCTGGAGCTGCTTCCTGCCGGTCTCGCTCAGGTTGGTGATAGGGGCCAAGCGAGGCATGTGGCGGTATGGGAAGTTCTCTGTAGTGCTGAGGTCACAAGAGGAGAGAGGCCAGTGTGGCCAGACACAGGACCAGAGACCTTCCCTGGGCTTTGTAGGACCAGAAAGTAAAGTCAAATATCAGGAAAATGCTATGTTAAAAACAATCTGTAGATATACTTTATAACTAAACTATACACATTGCAGATAACTGACTACACTCAATAAGTAGAAGTAACTTACAAAGCTCTGGACATTGTTATTTTTTTCAGACTTGCGCCTGTTCTCGGCTATACTGGTCTGTATTTCTGCCATGCTGTCTATAATTTCAGCCATCTCCAGTGCATTTCTTGAATGTCACTTTCAACCTCCCAAGTCATTCAGCCAACTGTCCAGGTCTACTGCCTTAAGATCACCTTCGCTGCAGTTTCTCTTCATCACTTGGATCAGTGCCCTCACCTCCTCGCCCATCCTCTTGATCTCCCTAGCCACCTCTTCATCCGTCAGTCTCTCCTTCCTCCTCCCTATCCACTTCGCAATCCATCCTCTACAGCATCCCTCATTCTTCTTCTGCCTCTCTTGGTTGATGTCCTGACCGTCATTGTGCGTCTTCAGGCCTTCCTCCAGGTTGAGTTCTATTGAGGTCAGGTTCTCTTTGATCCTCCTCAGGCTCTCCTCGTTGGTGTTGGTCCACTGTGTTTTCTTGTCCAGCTGCTGCCTGCAGGGCCGGACAGTGGGTACCACTTCCATCTGGCGCGACACCTTCTTCCGGGCACTCACAGAGGCAGGGAGGAGGATGTTGGGCTTGGCCACAATCTCAACAGACACAGGGTCAAACCATTGTGATGTGACACGCACACAAATTTAAAAGATGCCTACCAGTCGATGGTCCTTCAGTGGTCCTTGTGGTTCCTTTGGAAGCTCTGGACTGTCCTCAGTAGAAGCATCATTGCCATCATCAAGATGTGTGTCAGAGAGCTAGCTGGTCTTAGTCCATTCTCCACATTCAGTGAAAGAGTTACTCAAAAATGTGTGTGTGTGTGTGGGGGGAGGCGATAGACAGGTCATCATCCTCGTCCATATCCCTCACTTCAAACTTTGTCACCTTTCCATCCTCAACTTTCAGCGGTGGTGTCCTCCTTTCATGATCCTCATCATCACACTGTGTATCAGAGTCAACTAGTCAGAGACCATCCTCCTCACAGTGATGTCACTCAACAAAGACATGGACGGTAGGGTACAACTCTTACCTCAGATTCACAGTCAGTGAAGGAGTAGATGGAAAAGTCATCAGAACTGGAGGATGAGATCACGTCATAATTTTTTCTCTCTATCAGCCGAGTCACCCTTCCAGACTGAGTAGACAGAGAAAGGCATGTACTCATGGCAGCCATAGAATACACTGGCATTGACCCTCAAGGAAATGTAGAATATGTATGTGGGTACAACTCTTTTACCTTTTTTACCAACTCCCATAACATTAGGGGTGGTGCTAAAGACCTTCCATAGTGTAGGATTCTTTAGCATCTCAAATGGATGATTGTCAATTCAACCAAGCCAACCAAAATGGCCATATGAATCAACAGATTAATCTATCTGTTGTGTCTCTAAAGAAACAGCAGAGATGTCTGACCTGGCTGAGAGGCTCTGGATTGATGTTCCATCTGTCCCTAGATGTCTGGTCCTGCCCACAGCTCACAATGATTGGCTGTAAACAGTAAAGAATGAATTCAACACTGCTTTGCTCATTGCAGAATGCATAACTAATGTGCATGTGTTACTGATTTCAGTTCGAAATGACTTACAGGCTTTGTTCTTCTGTGCACCTTGCCGGTTGGCCACATCACAGAATCAGGGGTGTTAACCCTCATTGGATTCATCCGTCAACACATCACTCAATTTAAAAGGTGATAATATAACAAAAACAGGACAAAACAAATGTGTATTTTATATTTACCAAATAAGGCCGGCATCTTAACTCTCTTTTGATTCTCTCATTATTACGATCCATTGCTTTCTGTGGGAAATATTTCCATCTATTTGGATATGTATATATACACAGCTCTGGAAAAAATTAAGAGACCACTGCAAAATGATCAGTTTCTCTGGTTTTACTATTTATATGTATGTGTTTGGGTAAACTGAACATTTTGGTTTTATTCTATAAACTACTGACAACATTTCTCCCAAATTCCAAATAAAAATATTGTCATTTAGAGCATTTATTTGCAGAAAATGACAACTGGTCAAAATAACAAAAAATATGCTGTGTTGTCAGACCTCGAATAATACTAATACTTTAACTTAGGAAGAGTTCTGAAATCAATATTTGGTGGAATAACCCTGATTTTCAATCACAGCTTTCATGCGTCTTGGCATGCTCTCCACCAGTCTTTCACATCGATGTTGGGTTACTTTTTGCCATCCTGGCGCCAAAATTCAAGCAGCTCGGCTTTGTTTGATGGCTTGTGACCATCCATCTTCCTCTTGATCACATTCCAGAAGTTTTCAATGGGGTTCAGGTCTGGAGACTGGGCTGGCAATGACAGGGTCTTGATCTGGTGGTCCTCCATCCACACCTTGATTGACTTGACTGTGTGGCATGGAGCATTGTCCTACTGGAAAAACCAATCCTCAGAGTTGGTGAACATTGTCAGAGCAGAAGGAAGCAAGTTTTCTTCCAGGACAACCTTGTACGTGGCTTGATTCATGCGTCCTTCACAAAGATAAATCTGCCCGATTCCAGCCTCGCTGAAGAACCCCCAGATCATCACCAATCCTCCACCAAATTTCACAGTGGGTGCGAGACACTGGCTTGTTGGCCTCTCCAGGTCTCCGTCTAACCATTAGGCGACCAGGTGTTGGCAAAGCTGAAAATTGGACTCATCAGAGAAGATAACCTTACTCCAGTCCTCTGGTCTTTTGCAAACCTCAGCCTGGCACTTCTTTGCTTCTCATTGATGAAGGGCTTTTTTCTAGCTTTGCACACCTTCAGCAATGCCCCTAGGAGCCTGTTTCAAACCGGCCTCGCCGTGCACTTCACCCCAGATGCTGTTAACCTACAAAAAGAATGGCAACTGCCTTGATCAGGGGCAGAATGACAGATTTTTACCTTGTCAACTCTGGGATTCAATCTTAAAACCTTTTGGTTACTAGTCCAACGCTCTAACCACTAGGCTACCTGCCACCCCTATGAACCGCTGTCTTTTAAATTTTTAGGATGGAAGCAACCTGACGCTCACTCTGCCAGTAAAGCCAGAATTGAACCCTTCTTTTCCTCACTCAAAACGTTCCTTTTCAACTCTTCTGGCATGGTCAATAGTTATTTTTTGTTTCCAATTACTTTTGAGGTACTACTAACGCTGTTTTTGCCATCCAGCTGGTCCTATTGCAAGAGGATAGTGATGACCACAGCAGTGGTTTTTATACTTTTCCTCGTTAAATAAGATTTGGTTCATGTGATCACCTAATCAGCCTGTGTTGGAAATCAACAGACACTGGAATGGAATTTCTGCCCTACATGTAGAGATGCTGATTACAGAAACATTTGCAGTGGTCTCTTTAATTTTTTCCAGAGCTCTGTGTATATGTCGTACCCTGTAAATATTATACAGGTTGGGAAGGCTGTGCACCAAAAGGCCAAAGATTACCTGCAACAACCTGAATGAAGAAAGAGATTGTACAGATGAAATCAAATCTGAACACAGTTTATGAAGTGAATTAATGCTTGATTACGACATAATACGTCACAGCTTAATGACTGCGCATAATACATTGCAAGAAAAAGGCTTGTTTGGAGCCTAACTGGTGGTATTGACTTCTAACTGGTTGTAGCTAGCTGAATAATGAAAGTGATGTGCATATTTCCTACTGACTTGTATCGATGGTTTGTTGGACGTTTTACATAGATAGGCCAACAGGATATCAATAGAAAGAAACCATTCCTTGCCCAAATTTTTGGGGGCATTTTGCACTTTGAGTAACAAGCATTAAGGGACGACAATGGGATTCGTTGACTTTATTGTGTTGTCCCTGACATGTTTTATTTTATTAAACTGTTTTATTATTTTACTAAACTGTGAAATATATATCTCGCTTTCTATCTAACTCAAATGGGCTGTTGAACTCTGATCATCATATTTCAGGCACAAGCCAGCAGGTGGCAGTGTCTTTAAATGCAGCACTGCCTTAGTGCACTTCATGATCTGCGCATCAAATAACTTTGGTTGTGAACGTGATTAATAAAAATGAATAAAAAGAACGTGATTAATCCAAATGCGAAAGTCCATTACGTTTGCTTTGGTTTAGCAATCTATCTACCTCCTCCCTGTCTTAGCTAAAGTGTTGTGCAATATTGGAGGACAGGTGTCGTAACTGACATTTTTGTATTGTGCTTGATTATCCACTGGTATTAGTTTGACATGTACCGAGCATCAAAAATCAGTTTTGAAAGATGTTGTGGTGGAAGAATTTGGGGTAAGCTGTTGTAACTTCTTAAGGGATATGTTCTGTGTTGGACTGTGATGTTATGCGTTTCATAGACTACTGGTATGTCTGCATCCTAACACAAGGCCATTGTGTCCCGGAACTATTGATTTATAGAAGTAACTGTTGTGTAAACAATATGATTGTATTATCACCTCCCACTATATAAGGGACATGTAACCATTTCTTCCTTGCTGTGAAATTATTGGTGGCTGCTTGTATTAAATATGTTTATTATATTGTTAAATATAGGATTATCACCACAGCAAGCAAGGTACTTGGAGTCAAACAGACAGGCCTGGATGAGATCTTTAAGGTCAGGGCCCTCCGCAAGTCTCACAAAATCATTTTAGACCCAAGCCATCCACTGTACCCGGACTTTGAACTACTCCCCTCTGGGCACAGGTATAGGGCACCCCTCAGCAAGAAAAACAGAACTAGACAATCATTTGTGCCAGGTGTGATATCCCTCCTAAAAAGCTTGGGCTGATGTTCCTATCGAATCAGTAAGGCCAGCAGGCTAGTCATTTTTTATTTTTTTTTATTCATGTTTAATTGGCATGTTAACTGTTATGAAAGTTGTATTGTAAATTTTATTTTGTATTTAAACACCACTTTAAACGTGTACATGACACTGCAACAACATTTCCCCATGGGGACAATAAGGTCAGTAAGTAAATAGTCTCTGCCTTAATCTTTGAATCGAATTTTCCACAACTGTGGTTCAGAGGTTCAAGAGTTTAACTCCTGAGTTGAGGCTAACTAACGAGTGACTGTTGTAACGTTATCTGGCTTGCTACAACTTGTAGCTAATGTTAATGACGTAACAGATGGTGCCAGTAGGCTACAGCAGCAAGCTAGAGCACAACACATCAATGCCGCTGATGTCTGTCAACCCGTTAATTTGAGAATAGTGTGGCCACTGTTTGGTTCCTCATGTTTCAGCTGATCCCGATCAGCACAGGGGTGTTGTACACAATCCTGGGGCTGGTACTGTTTGGTGCATCTGCCCAGAATCAAGTGGAGGGGTTAGTTCCTGTATCCTTCTCCCTTATGGGTATGGCCACAGTGTACTTACTTAATGGTTAAGAGCTTCCTTTTTGGGGTCAGCGTACCCATGGTAGCCCTGCCCTGGCTGTTTCTGCTCATCATAACATTTTTGGTCCCACACACTGTCTTACTCTGCAACGTCATCATCACAGGGCAGGATCTGTATCCTTACTAATCCTTACTACAAATAACTGATGCACTGTGCGGTCGCCAGTTTCCTCCAACACATTGGTGCGGCTGGCTTCTGTGTGAAGAAGCAGTGTGGCTTGGCAGGGTTGTGTTTCGGAGGACGCATGGCTCTCGACCTTTGCCTTTTCCAAGTCCGTAGGGGAGTTGCAGCGATGGGAAAAGACTAACTACCAATTGGATATCACGAAAAATGAATAAAAGTATCAAACCATTTTTATAATAATTGGTCGTTGTGCACAGTAAAGAGAAGCCATTAATTACTACCTGAGTATAGCAAATCAATGATTATTATTTCTTTACTAATGCATGTTTTCAAGTTACACTGTGTATATACAAATGGCTATTTTGCATAAACAACTGGATCAAGTGGTAAAAGTCATGTAACAGGTCATGATGGAACACGTTATTCGATATCAGTAATTCAAGAGAAAAAGTTCAAAGGCACACAAATGAAAACATGAACCCTGCCATATCACTCCAATAGTATAGGGGTTTCTCTATTAAAAGAAAGACCAAAAGGACTGCTGAACATCACCCTTATAGCATCCACTTCATTCCATTTCATACAGTTAATGTTCAGCAGAACCTCAAGTTGAAGTAAATATTTGTATTGGACCTCCAACCATCAGCATAGAAAGTAGTAGGTGCCAGGTGCATCGGGTTCATTGTGTCAAGAACTGCAACGCTACTGGGTTTTTAACGCTCAACAGTTTCCCGTGTGTATCAAGAATGGTCCACCACCCAAAGGACATCCAGACAACTTGACTACTGTGGGAAGCATTGGAGACAACATGGGCCAGCATCTCTGTGGAACGCTTTCAACACCTTGTAGAGTCCATACCTGACGAATTGAGGCTGTTCTTAATATTGGGGAGGTGTTCCTAATGTTTTGTATACTACACACCAGAGGTAGTGATTATCAGAACACACATAAATGACAGTTAATAGACGTATTCATGTTGTACTGAAAGTGGACATACAACCAACACATATTGCATTGCCTATATGCTGTGGTAGTGTCCATTTAAACGTAACTAGTTGGCACTAAGCCTTAAAGTCAGAGAGCGTGAGAAAAAAAACACCAGGACACTTTTACAGTTGACCACCACTTAATCTAAGACCTATTCTTTAATGAACCGATGAAGAACAAGGCTCAATTACTAAATAGTTACTGCAATTTAAATGTACGAATTTAACAATACATGGTACAATATGAATGTGCTACAAGTATGTATGTACTCTTCTCTGTATTTACACAACCTTTCTAGGGCATCTGAATAGGCAGGCATGTTGACTTTTGTAAATACAGTCGTGGCCAAAAGTTTTGTGAATGACACAAATATTAATTTTCACAAAGTCTGCTGCCTCAGTTTGTATGATGGCAATTTGCATATACTCCAGAATGTTATGAAGAGTGATCAGATGAATTGCAATTAATTGCAAAGTCCCTCTTTGCCATGCAAATGAACTGAATCCCCCAAAAACATTTCCACTGCATTTCAGCCCTGCCACAAAAGGACCAGCTGACATCATGTCAGTGATTCTCTCGTTAATACAGGTGTGAGTGTTGACAAGGACAAGGCTGGAGATCACTCTGTCATGCTGATTGAGTTCGAATAACAGACTGGAAGCTTCATAAGGAGGGTGGTGCTTGGAATCATTGTTCTTCCTCTGTCAGCCATGGTTACCTGCAAGGAAACACGTGCCGTCATCATTGCTTTGCACAAAAAGGGCTTCACAGGCAAGGATATTGCTGCCAGTAAGATTGCACCTAAATCAACCATTTATCGAATCATCAAGAACGTCAAGGAGAGCGGTTCAATTGTTGTGAAGAAGGCTTCAGGGCGCCCAAGAAAGTCCAGCAAGCGGCAGGACCGTCTCCTAAAGTTGATTCAGCTGCGGGATCGGGTCACCACCAATCTAGAGCTTGCTCAGGAATGGCAGCAGGCAGTTGTGAGTGCATCTGCACGCACAGTGAGGAGAAGACTTTTGGAGGATGGCCTGGTGTCAAGAAGGGCAGCAAAGAAGCCACTTCTCTCCAGGAAAAACATCAGGGACAGTCTGATATTCTGCAAAAGGTACAGGGATTGGACTGCTGAGGACGGGGGTAAAGTCATTTTCTCTGATGAATCCCCTTTCCGATAGTTTGGGGCATCCGGAAAAAAGCTTGTCCGGAGAAGACAAGGTGAGCGCTACCATCAGTCCTGTGTCATGCCAACAGTAAAGCATCCTGAGACTATTCATGTGTGGGGTTGTTTCTCAGCCAAGCTAGTGGGCTCACTCACAATTTTGCCTAAGAAACACAGCCATGGATAAAGAATGGTACCAACACATCCTCCGAGAGCAACTTCTCCCAACCACCCAGGAACAGTTTGGTGACGAACAATGCCTTTTCCAGCATGATGGACGACCTTGCCATAAGGCAAAAGTGATAACTAAGTGGCTCGGGGAACAAAACATCGATATTTTGGGTCCATGGCCAGGAAACTCCCCAGACCTTAATCCCATTGAGAACTTGTGGTCAATCCTCAAGAGGCGGGTGGACAAACAAAACCCCACAATTTCTGACAAACTCCAAGCATTGATTATGCAAGAATGGGCTGCCATCAGTCAGGATGTGGCCCAGAAGTTAATTGACAGCATGCCAGGGCGGATTGCAGAGGTCTTGAAAAAGAAGGGTCAACACTGCAAATATTGACTCTGCATCAACTTCATGTAATTGTCAATAAAAGCCTTTGACACTTATTAAATGCTTGAATTATACTTCAGTATTCCATAGTAACATCTGACAAAAATATCTAAAGACACTGAAGCAGCAAACTTTGTGGAAATTAATATTTGTGTCATTCTCAAAACTTTTGGCCACGACTGTACATTTACAGACTTCCAATATAGAATGCTTTCAATGCCTTACATTTGAAATGAGTTAATATACAAGATAAAACGCCTTCTGGGGATCTTCACAGCATGATACATGTCCTGACGAAATATTTAATTTCATAATCACCTCTGTTTTTGCCTAGTTTCACTTACAATAGTACTTTCGAGTTTGCGAATGTACAATTAGCCCAATAATTCAATTTGCGATGGTGATCCGCTAAGCAGTCAGCCAAAACTTAAAACCAACATTAATATGGAGAATTCAACATACAAGTTTAAGTAGAAACAAATGTAAATTTAAAAAAAACTCCTAATCCCCAAAATGGAAGAATTAAACAATATTTATATTTTTGAGAATGTGGGAATGGTCCGTGGACAGTTAAGGGACAGTCATGTCGAGTGTCTTTCATTTGGTGATCTCATGAAGGACAGGAAACAGAAATAACTGTATCTCTTAAAGTGTACATTTCCCAGCTGTCAGTTTTACATCTGACTGTTGTATAAGATGAATGAATAAGTATAAAAATACTTTTGAATAGCTAACAATGAGATTTAGTCTTCTAAATCAGAATTGGTTGTTTTATGGTAACTTATGCACAGTCAGTAGCCACGTCCAGTTGAGCACAAACATGATGAGACAGCCCCTTTTCTACCCAAGTATAAAATCCCCCGTGACGCAATTCACACCAGACCACGGAAACCACGGTGTAAGCTAAGGTTGCAAATGGTTGAATTTCTAAGAACATACAGCGTGTAGCATTGGCTACACGGCTAGAAATGGTTAAACTCTAAAACATTGCCACAGAAGGAGCAGATTTTATACGAGGCCTTTTCAGTCTGCAGCTGGAAATGTATGTAGCCTAAGACAAAGAATACCGACAACCGCCGAAACATATATTCTATGTGACGACATGGGTATGCCTGACGTATCCACTAGGGACGAAACCAGAGAATTTTCTGTCGACTCCCTCCTGTCACGAATACTACCGAAGGTGACTCCCCTTCCCGTTCGGGTGGCGCTCGGCGGTCGTCGTCGCCGGTCTACTAGCTGCCACCGATCCCTTTTTCCTTTTCGTTTATGTATGTCTAATTGGGTTCACCTGTTTCTTGTTGGGGTTTTGGGAGGAGTACTATTTAGGTTAGTTTCGCCCGCTAGTGTTTGTGCGGGCTTATTTTGTGTGTTCATGTTACGTTCGGGTGTGGATTATTTGTTGGTGGGTTTTTCGCTGTCCAGTTCATTTTTAAACAGTGGTCTGTGGGTCGTGTGTTACGCCTGTGTTTTGGCGTCACCCCTTTATACCTGTTCCTGTTTCATATGGACATTAAAGCGTTTTGTTCCCGTAAACTTTTGCTCTCTCTGCGCCTGACTCTACACCCATCATTCACCTGACGTTACACCTCCAGCATATAGACCGGCGACAACAGAGAGAGACAACAACATGTTAAGTAACCCATGTATGAACTAATTGTGAGTGTGTTTTATGTAATTCTGTGATTAATTAAGTTAGTTGGTAAATAAATAATTAAGCCAATTTATATTTTGCTGATTCATGATTCTATGCTAGGGTTGGTGCAGATATCCAAGGGTTTGCAACATTCAGTAATGACACTGAAGAGGTAATACAATTCATTAATAAGAGACTGTTTTGATAAGATATGAAAATATCTGGGGAGTTATATTTGGGAAATTGACACTCTATAAACAACATTTTCCCGTGGTGCCCCAACTTCCTCGTTAAAGTTACATGATTAGTTGAATTGCGTAATTAAATTACACATGGAGAATTGATTTGATAATATACAGTCTTCACATTTTATGATAGTCAACAACACGAAAGCATATAACTTTCCCTGACATCACACATATACATTGTAATTTTCGATTTACCTGATATAGTAGGATGGCTAACATTCGATGTCTGCGAAGGTGTTGTCTTCTAGCCAAGATATGAAATGCAATCATAATTGACTGTAGTGCATATAAGGCACACACAACAGTTCCATGATGACTGAAAACACAACCGTGGGATGAACAAGTGACACATTTCTGGGCGGTCCATTTAAAATTCAATAATTCTTCCCTCGCCCCTTGCCCTATAAGTGTCAACTCATCAGACGTCATGATACGTCATCACTTTTCTGCTCTTTTGCACACCAGTATCTACTTGCACATCACAATCTGCTCATCTATCACTTCAGTTGTCACGTTCGTTGTCCTCCTCATCTGAGGATGAGTAGTAAGAAGGATCGGAGGACCAATGCCCAGCGTGATATGAATACATTGTTACTTTTATTAACGAATAACACTGAATAACCTTACAAAACAATAAACGGACAAACCAACAAAAATGCAACAGTCCCGTATGGTGACATAAAAAAAGACACAGAAACAGGAACAATCACCCACAACCCACAATACAAAACAGGCTACCTAAATATGGTACCCAATCAGAGACATCGACTAACACCTGCCTCTGATTGAGAACCATATCAGGCCAAACACATAGAAATAGACAAACTAGACATACAACATAGAATGCCCACTCAGATAACACCCTGACCAAACAAAACATAGAAACATACAAAGCAAACTATGGTCAGGGCGTGACATCAGTGTTAATTTGCTAAATTGTAATTACTTCGCTACTATGGCCTATTTATTGCCTTACCTCCTCACGCCATTTGCACACACTGTATATAGACTTTCTTTTGTTTCTATTGTGT
Organism: Salvelinus alpinus; assembly: GCF_045679555.1. NCBI lineage: Eukaryota > Metazoa > Chordata > Actinopteri > Salmoniformes > Salmonidae > Salvelinus > Salvelinus alpinus. The sequence goes on from NC_092103.1 coordinate 1,927,560, forward strand.
TATTGACTGTACGCCTGTTTATTCAAAGTTAAATCTAGAATTGGCTTCCTATTTCGCAAAAAAGCATCCTTCACTCATGCTGCCAAACATACCCTTGTAAAATTGACCATCCTACCGATCCTCGACTTCGGCGATGTCATTTACAAAATAGCCTCCAATACCCTACTCAATAAATTGGATGCAGTCTATCACAGTGCCATCCGTTTTGTCACCAAAGCCCCATATACTACCCACCACTGCGACCTGTACGCTCTCGTTGGCTGGCCCTCGCTTCATACTCGTCGTCAAACCCACTGGCTCCAGGTCATCTACAAGACCCTGCTAGGTAAAGTCCCCCCTTATCTCAGCTCGCTGGTCACCATAGCAGCACCCACCTGTAGCACGCGCTCCAGCAGGTATATCTCTTTGGTCACCCCACTAAAACCAATTCTTCCTTTGGCCGCCTCTCCTTCCAGTTCTCTGCTGCCAATGACTGGAACGAACTACAAAAATCTCTGAAACTGGAAACACTTATCTCCCTCACTAGCTTTAAGCACCAGCTGTCAGAGCAGCTCACAGATTACTGCACCTGTACATAGCCCATCTATAATTTAGCCCAAACAACTACCTCTCCCCCTACTGTATTTATTTATTTATTTAGCTCCTTTGCACCCCATTATTTCTATCTCTACTTTGCACATTCTTCCACTGCAAATCTACCATTCCAGTGTTTTACTTGCTATATTGTATTTACTTTGCCACCATGGCCTTTTTTTTGCCTTTACCTCCCTTATCTCACCTCATTTGCTCACATTGTATATAGACTTATTTTTCTACTGTATTATTGACTGTATGTTTGTTTTACTCCATGCGTAACTCTGTGTTGTTGTATGTGTCGAACTGCTTTGCTTTATCTTGGCCAGGTCGCAATTGTAAATGAGAACTTGTTTTCAACTTGCCTACCTGGTTAAATAAAGGTGAAATATATATTTTTTTTAAATCCATGTGTAACTCTGTGTTGTTGTTTGTGTTGCACTGCTTTGCTTTATCTTGGCCAGGTCACAGTTTTAAATGAGAACTTGTTCTCAACTAGCTTACCTGGTTAAATTAAGGTGAAAAACTGTTGTTGTTTTTTTAAATCAGAAGTGTGCACTTTATTTGAGGGCTGAGGGGAGAAGGTGTGTATTTTAAGTGTTTGGGAATGCAGCCCTAGTGTGTTGTATTGGGATTGTGCCACAGAGCATTATGGGGGTTCTATGTGGTGAGAAATTTAGTGACGTTGGATATAGATTAAAAGTGAAGAATGATGGTTGAGCATTTTTTTTATATTATTCAATTCAAATTCGTTTTTTCAAATTACAGGAGAGCGAGGAGGTATATTACAAATAGTTTTCTTGGTTTTAGAACTTTATTTTTGTTTGCAGTTAGCAAGGCAAATTTAAATAAATTACACGAACTCCAGTAGCTAGCTAGCTAGCGTTACCAGCGCGAGTGTGCATTTATCTCCTCCAGAATGGTAGAATGGCCAAAGCTGTCGAAAATGTTGTGGATTTATTTGGTTGAAGAACCATTTTCATTCTCTGGGGTACACGGAAAAGGTGGGAATTAAAAGCGAGGGTCGACCTCTGCTTGAGATCAGTTTCATGAAGAAGGTGAGGGCGTTCAATACTAACAGGTATCAAAAGTATAACTGGTTAAGCACATCACGTTCGTTATTGAGCTACAACCAGTGAGAAGATGATACCACCAGTCCGGCTCCAAACAGGCCTTTTTCTTGTGACGTTTTATGCGCAGTCATAAAGCTGTGACCTAAAATGACGTAACCATGCATTCATTCACTACATAAACTGTGTTCAGATTTGATTTAATCTGTACAATAGTTTTCTTCACTCAGCTTGTTGCAGGTAATCTTTGGTCTTTTGGGGCACCTCGTTCCCTACATAAATATACATATATAGGGAATAGGGTGCCATTTGGGATGCCATCTTTGTGTGTGAGTCAGGATGTGTTTTGTGTCAATTAATTGATGGAAATGTTTCCCTCAGAAAAAAAGATGGATCGTAATGATGAGAGAATAAAAAGAGCTTTACGACGCCGCCCTTATGTGGTAAATATCAAATATTTGTTTGTTTTGTCCTGTTTTTGTTATATTATCACATTTTAAATTGAGTGTTGTGTTGACAGTTGAAACCAGTGAGGGTGATCACCCCTGATTCCGTGTTGTGGCCAACCGGCAAGGTGCACAGAAGGCCAAAGCCTGTAAGTCATATCTGACCTGAAACGAAAACACATACTCATTAGTTATGCATTCTGCATGTACAAACTGCAGTTATCAGAATTAAAGCAAATGCAGATATCCCTATCTAACCTCATTGAATGCTGTCTTGACAGTCTACTTCAGTGCAGACCCCTCAGATCCACAAAAGGCCTGTAAGTCACATTCAAATTCAACCACATAACAGTACTTATATCATTTATTGATACACAATTCAAGGCCAAAATGAGCAAAGCAGTGTTGAATTCATTCTTTACTGTTAACAGCCAATCATTGTGAGCTATGGGCGGGACCAAACATCTGGGGATGGATGGAGCGTCAATCCAGAGCCTCTCAGCCAGGTCAGACATCTCTGCTGTTCCCATAGAGACACAACAGATAGATCAATCTGTTGATTCATATGGCCATTTTGGTTGGCTTGGTTGAATTGACAATCATCCATTTGAGATGCTAAAGAATCCTATACTATGGAAGGTCTTTAGCCCCATCCCTAATGTTATGGGAGTTGCATTTATTGCATTTTCAGTTACCCATGTATTGCTCACTACTTGTACAACCATGTTGGATTGCCTACATATTCTACATTTCCTTGAGGGTCAATGCCAGTGTATTCTATGGCTGCCATGAGTACATGCCTTTCTCTGTCTACTCAGTCTGGAAGGGTGACTCGGCTGATAGAGAGAAAAAATGATGACGTGATCTCATCCTCCAGTTCGGATGACTTTTCGATCTACTCCTTCACTGACTGTGAATCGGAGGTAAGAGTTGTACCTTACCGTCCATGTCTTTGTTGAGTGACATCACTGTGAGGAGGATGGTCTTTGACTAGTTGACTCTGATACACAGTGTGATGATGAGGATCATGAAAGGAGGACACCACCGCTGAAAGTTGAGAATGGAAAGGTGACAAAGCTTGACGTGAGGGATATGGACGAGGATGATGATCTGTCTCTCCACTCCTTCGATGAGTCAGACTTCCTGGTAAGTTCTGCATATGATTTTTAAAAATATATATACATGGGGGATTGGAAATTATTACTTATTGAGTGTAGTCATGTATCTGCAATGTGTATAGAGTAGTTAGAAAGTATTTCTACAGATTGTGTTGAAGATAGCACTTTCCTATATGTTACTTTACTTTCTGGTCCTACAGAGTCCAGGGAAGGTCTCAGGTCCTGTATCTGTCAAGAATGGCCTCTCTCCTCTTGTGACCTCAGCACAACGGACCCTGGCTGAAGCCCTACGGGCCCTGCCCTCTGCTGTAGGCTCTCCCTATCCAGTAAATGTCCCAAGGCCTCTGACTCCTCTCAACCCTGTCATTATCGCTCTGCCCCGAACTGAGAACTTCCCATACCGCCACAGCCCTCGCCTGGCTCCCATCACCAACCTGAGCGAGACCGGCAGGAAGCTGCTCCAGGAAATGGCTGGAGTGGCCCCACAGGTGAGGGGAAATACAAGAAGGGAATATTGGCCGTAAGTCCTTCTATAGCATAGCATAAGTCCTTCTATAGTATAATATAGCTCAAGAGAAGAGAAAACCCATAAGCTTACAATACTTTATCTCCTTGTCCAAAATATTCAGGAAGGGAAGGTCAATAAGAAAAAGAAGGGCAAGGCCAAAAAGGTAGTGAAGCAAGAGGCCAGTAAGATGCAACAGATGGGAAATGTTGGAGAAAGTAAGGAGGAGGACAAGAAAAAGGAAAAGAAGAGTCTGAGGAAGAGGTGAGGAAATAGAGGAGGGAGAAGTGGAACATGACCAGGGAATACTAGACTAGAGAATTAGAGAAATAGAATGAGGTAGCAGAGAAAGAGCAGCTATCTGATGTGTAAGTGCAAACTTAAGCAATAAGGCACGAGGAGGTGTGGTATATGGCCAATATATCACGGCTAAGGGCTGTTCTTACGCACAACACGGAGTGCCTGGATACAGCCCTTAGCCGTGGTATATTGGCCATATACCACAAACCCCCGAGGTGCCTTATTGCTATTATTAACTGCTTACCAACGTAATAAGAGCAGTAAAAATAAATGTTTTGTCATACTCGTGGTATACGGTCTGTTATAAACTGGGTGGTTCGAGCCCTGAATGCTGATTGGCTGACAGCCGTGGTATATCAGACCGTGTACCCACAGGTATGACAAAGCATTTAATTTTACTGCTCTAATTACGTTGTTAACCAGTTCATAATGGCAATAAGAAACCTTTGGGGTTTGTGGTATATGGCCAATATACCACGGCTAAGGGCTGTATCCAGGCACTCCGTGTTGTGTTGTGCTTAAGAACAGCCCTTAGCTGTGGTATATTTGCCATATACCACACCCCCTCATGCCTTTTTGCTAAAATATACCACGTCTTTCAGCCAATCAGCATTCAAGGTTCGAACAACCCAGTTTATAATACTATTTATTCTCCTGTGGTTTTTGATTGACAGGTTTCTTCAGTGGCTGCTGCCCAAACTGAGATGTTCAAAGAAATAATGGCCAACTATTACTTCTACCACACACACACACACACACACACACACACACACACACAGATTTTGAGTATTGGTTACTCCTACAACACACACAAATGTAATTTCAGAGACAGGAACTATGATTAGCAAAATACTTATATTGGTCTCATTCTTATATTTTGAGACATGCAGCATTATTAACAAAAATAAAATGATATTGATCCCCATACAGCCTATGATAATGAGTTGGATTTACATGTTTAGGCTTGGAAATATAGCCAGGAGAAGCAGGGTCAACACCTCTACTCATGCCATAAGTGCCATGACATCTTTAGTAACCACAGAGAGATAAGACCTCTGTCTCCACGGTCTCATTTAAAGGACAGCACCAACCTTAGGGCAGTGTCACTTGTATTGGGGTCTTAGGTCTCCTATGGCCAAAGGGAAGAGAAGAGGGCCCCTTACTGGTCTCCTTGCAATATCTGGTCTCCCACACAGAGATGGAAATCTACACCTGTTTAGACCCTGGAGGATATGACTTCAGATGAGAGATGCAGAACGTAAAAGTTTCAAACACATTGATATGCAAATTCAGAACCATTGTACACTGAAGTGGAGCATGCATCTGGTCTGAAGCATGTCAAAAGAGTGCAAATGAACTGGGACTGGAGGACTGTATCACATTTAAACTAAAATAGCATGTATCTGATGTAGCTACACTTATCTGTTCTTCAATTGTGCTGTTTGAAACGTGCATTTCCAATAAAGCTTTTTAAATTGCAATTATTTGTGTCAGACAGATTTTTGTCTTAATTAATTACACCAGGGGTTCTTAAACTTTTTACAGCAAGGGAATATTATTGTACTGATATTATCTTACCTGTTATCAGTGGGGGGGTTTATTCAGCTGCTCTGGAATGTATCCCACGGTAGGTGGCGGTAGTGAACCAATAAATAGTTGGATTGCCCGCCAGAAACCCAACCAGGCAGGCAGACTGTTGTTACCATGCAACGAGCAGACGCTTGTGAAAAGTACTAGCTACAAAATTGGCTAAATGCCTGCTGCTGTATACATAGCGCGCGTGTGTGTATGTTGCTAACCTAGCTAGTTAGCTAGCCATCAATAAAGTTCCTAACGTTACAACATGGCAGACGGCTGGAGCACCTGACACCGGAGAGGCTGCCTATCGTTCCCGGGATGCTGTCAAAAACCTTACAATTAAGTAAGTTGCAGTTGGCCTTTGTGTGGCTTTTATTCCTTGCATTGCCATACAAGCAAGACACTGTCTTTAGCTAATGTTAGCTCTCAAAGCAGATGATGATAAACACCCAGTATATTGCTTGACCTGGTCCCTGAGTTTGCCATGAAAACATGGCATTTGTTTATATTTACAATAGTGTTTACAGGATCCGTATTCAGAGAGTCACCTTCACAGCAGCCCTCTCTCAACACCTTCAGCAGCAGGTTTTGACTCAACAGGAGAGGGGAGGCATTGAGCTGGACACCCTCAACTCACAGGCTCAATCAGGTATTAACACTGTTTTGAAACAGCAAGATGATGTTAGATGTTTTGAAACAGAAAGATGTTAGATGCTTCTTAGTTGAGTAGATGTTATTTTCGTGGTGGCTAGATATGGACCAGAACATCTTGGTTTTGTTTTCAGCCGGAGATGGTGAGGAGGAGTTAGTGGTAGGCAGGCAGGAGATGCTGTTCAGTCAGGTAGGTCCTCTACCAGTGTCCTTATAACAAATAAGACTTCACTGTTTAGGATAGTTTGATGTTGCATAGTAAGTTGTGTGTGTGTGTGTGTGTGTGTGTGTGTGTGTGTGTGTGTGTGTGTGTGTGTGTGTGTGTGTGTGTGTGTGTGTGCACACGCGCAATATGAAATGGTTTTGTTCCAGAGTGAGTCAGTATGCCAGACTCCACTGGAGAGACAATACCACACAGAGATCATGGCTCTGGAGCCGGCAGACGGAACTGCAGGATTTTCACCTACATTGATTCTGACTGCTATATCAATTGGGAAGGGGTGGGTTTCTACTGAATCTCAATTTCTGTAATGGTTCTGTAACCACAGACGCTGGGAGAGGGGCAGCAAGTACAGGGTGAGGATTTACTAATAAATAGACATGAAACTAAAGAAGAACAGAGTCTGGACAAGAGAAACAAAACATGATCAATGCAGACACAGGAATGAAACTGAGGAAGTGACAGATATAGGGGAGGCAATCAATGCCGTGATGGAGTCCAGGTGAGTCCGATGAAGCGCTGGTTCGTGTAACGATGGTGACAGATGTGTGTAACGATGAGCAGCCTGGCGACCTCGTGCTCCAGAGAGGGGGAGCGGGAGCAGACGTGACAATTTAATTATTCAAAACAAAGCATTTACCTAATTTCTGTCCCAAAGAAATGTTAGTGTTTTAAAGCTGTTTTTGATATACTCATTACAGGATTCCCAGAGTATGGTGACGCAGGTCAAGTCCAACCCTACCTTCATGGCACATAGGATGGCCAATGTCAGACACAGACGACATGACAGACACCCAGTGTAGGTCCCTGTTACTCAGCAAAGTGAATTATTATTAAAGTGAATGTAATTGAAGCAACATTGATGTGTGATGTGCTGCTTTGAAGACAAAACAGTGTACCGGTATGTTCACATTACACCATACCCTTGTATGCAAAATGTGTTTGTGGTATTCTGTTGGTCTGCAGTGACAGCACCGTCCCCAAGTCCAGGCTGATTACCTGGGAGCCCTCGGAGGACTTTATGAAGACCAGCCACGTGGTCAACACACCTGTACAGACCATGCACATCATGGGGGACCTGGGACCACCAGGCAAGTGAGTAGCACAAGGGGGAAACCACTATGTAGCCTATGCACTTATTACACTGCTTTGTATGTAATAACTTTGAAGTACATTCCAATTCAGCAATTGAAAAGTGCCATTGTATTCTTGTATTCCTCAGACTTGGCCAAAACGAGAAGGAATGCTTGTTGTGCACGATAAGAGCAGATGGAAATGGAGTGATTACCATCAAACCAGACTTCAACAAAGTTGTTTCATCAGCAAAGGTCATCTCAAATCTGATTTTATTTGTCACATGCCGAATACAACAGGTGTAGTAGACACCTGTAGCTTATTTACAAGCCCTTAACCAACTATGCAGTTTAAGAAAAAGAAGTGTCAAAATAGGCTTTGTCGTGCCCTCTTCACGACTGTCTTGGTGTGTTTGGACCATTATAGTTTGGTGATGTGGACACCAAGGAACTTGAAGCTCTCAACCTGCTCCACTACAGCCCCGTCAATAAGAATGGGGAGGTGCTCAGTCCTCCTTTTCCTGTAGTCCACAATCTTCTCCTTTGTCTTGATCACATTGAGGAAGAGGTTGTTGTCCTTGCACTACATTGTCAGGACTCTGACCTCCTTATAGGCTTTCTCGTCGTTGTCGGTGATCAGGCCTACCACTGTTGTCATCGGCAAACTTAATGATGGTGTTGGAGTCGTGCCTGGCCGTGCAGTCATGAGTGAACAGGGAGTACAGGAGGGGACTGAGCATGCACCCTAGAGGTGCCCCCGTGTTGAGGATCAGCGTGGCGGATGTGTTGTTACCTACCCTTACCACCTGGGGGCGGCCCATCAGGAGGTCCAGGATCCAGTTGCAGAGGGAGGTGTTTAGTCCCAGGGTCCTTAGCTTAGTGATGAGCTTTGAGGGCACTATGGTGTTAAACACTGAGATGTAGTCAATGAATAGCATTCTCACATAGGTGCTTCTTTTGTCCATGTGTGAAAGGGCAGTGTGGAGTGCAATAGAGATTGCATCATCTGTGGATCTGTTGGGGCGGTATGCAAATTGAAGTGGGTCTAGGGTTTCTGGGATAATGGTGTTGATGTGAGCCATGGCCAGCCTTTCAAAGCACTTCATGGCTACAGATGTGAGTGCTACGGGTCGGTAGTCATTTAGGCAGGTTACCTTAGTGTTCTTGGACACAGGGACTATGGTGGTCTGGTTGAAACATGTTGGTATTACAGACTCCGACAGGGAGAGGTTGAAAATGTCAGTGAAGACGATTGCCAGTTGGTCAGAGCATGCTCGGAGTACACGGCCTGGTAATCTATCTGGCCCTGCGGCCTTATGAATGTTGACCTGTTTAAAGGTCTTACATCGGCTGCGGAGAGCATGATCACACAGTCATCCGGAACAGCTGATGCTCTCATGCATGTTTCAGTGTTACTTGCCTTGAAGCGAGCATAGAAGTTATTTAGCTCGTCTGGTAGGCTCGTGTCACTGGGCAGCTCTCGGCTGTGCTTCCCTTTGTAGTCTGTAATAGTTTGCAAGCCCTGCCACAGCCGACGAGCGTCAGAGCCGGTGTAGTATGATTCGATCTTAGTCCTGTATTGACACTTTGCCTGTTTGATGGTTTGTCGGAGGGCATAGCGGGATTTCTTATAAGCTTCCGTGTTAGAGTCCCGCTCCTTGAAAGCGGAAGCTCTACCCTTTAGCTCTGTGCGGATGATGCCTGTAATCCATGGCTTCTGGTTGGGGTATATACGTATAGTCACTGTGGGGACGACGTCATTGATCTACGTATTGATGAAGCCAGTGATTGATGTGGTGTACTCCTCAATGCCATCGGAAGAATCCCAGGAACATATTCCAGTCTGTGCAAGCAAAACAGTTTTGTAGTTTAGCATCTGCTTCATCTGACCACTTTTTTATAGACTGAGTCACTGATGCTTCCTGCTTTAATTTTTTCTTGTAAGCATGAATCAGGAGGATAGAATTATGGTCAGATTTGCCAAATGGAGGGCGAGGGAGAGCTTTGTACACATCTCTGTGTGCGGAGTAAAGGTGGTCTAGAGTTAGTTTTTTCCCCCCTCTGGTTGCACATTTAACATGCTGGTTGAAATTAGGTCAAACTGATTTAAGTTTCCCTCCATTAATGTCCCCGGCCACTAGGAGCGCCGCCTCTGGATGAGTGTTTTCCTGTTTGCTTATGGCGGTATACAGCTCATTGAGTGCGGTCTTAGTGCCAGCATCGGTCTGTGGTGGTGTGTAGACAGCTATGAAAAATATAGATGAAAACTTTCTAGGTAGATAGTGTGGTCTGCAGCTTATCATGAGATACTCTAGCTCAGGCGAGCAAAACCTTGAGACTTCCTTGGATATCGTGCACCAGCTGCTGTCCTATCCTGCCGATAGTGTTTAACCCGCCAGCTGTATGTTATTAATGACGTCGTTCAGCCACGACTCTGTGAAGCATAAGATATTACAGTTTTTAAGGTCCCGTTGGTAGGATATATGTGCTTTTAGTTCGTCCCATTTATTTTCCAGCTATTGTACGTTGGCTAACAGTACGGATGGCAAAGGCAGATTAGCCACTCGTCGCCTGATCCTCACAAGGCACCCCGATCTCCTTCTGCGAAATCTACATATTTTTTTCCTACGAATGACAAGGATGAGGGCCTGTTCAGGTGTCTGGAGTAAATCCCTCTCGTCTGACTCATTACAGAAAAATTCTTTGTCCAATTCACGGTGGGTAATCGCTGTTCTGATGTCCAGAAGCTCTTTTCGGTCATAAGAGACGGTAGAAGCAACATTATGTACAGAATAAGTTTCAAACAATGTAAAAAAACTAACAAAATAGCATGGTTGGTTAAGAGCCAATAAAACGTCAGCCATCCTCTCTGGCGCCAGTACAACTTTATAAATCCATGTTACGGGGAACAAAGGGAATTTGTTTTTCTGAAGGGTTTGGTCACAGATCTGCCAGTTCAGATCAAATCCCACGTTTTGTTGCCTGACTCAGGACTCAAACCAGTGACCTTTCAGTTACTGGACTAATTCTCTATCTTCCACCTTCTAACACTTAAAAAAAAAATATATTTCACCTTTATTTAACCAGGTAGGCTGGTTGACAACAAGTTCTCATTTACAACTGCGACCTGGCATGGGCGTCCTAGGCAAAGTTCCCTTTACACTATCCCATGTGCGTGTCTCATGATCTGGTAATGAGGTAGTCCTGCCTGTAAGTTTAATACCAGTGTCACCCTCAGCTCAAGAGGGCATTACATCTTGGTCTAATGGTCAAGACACTGGTTTTTCCCATGGGAGGCCCGGGTACAGATCCTGCCCATGAAATATGCACACCTCTCCCAAAGCACAATTCCACTACCACCAATGTAGTGTTTTTTTTTGCAAACAGCAATGGTGTAATGCCCCCTTTGTCTCAAACCCGGGTCTCCCTGCCCGTAGGCAAACAAATATATTTTAGTGAATTCAGGCGGTCGCACCAAACAGGTTTTGAACCTGGGTCCATCAACTGTCAAGCCAACACCTTAAGTGCTACGCCAAGATGTCCAAACCTTTCAATGAGGTTGCTCGGTGTTGGATTAAGGTTGCTACATTACCTCCTTCCTTGGGGAGAGCATGCCCCCACACTTCTTTATAGCAAGTCTCTCACGTGTACACACATCTTTGATGGCTTCACAGGCACTATCCCACTTCTGATACCAATGTAACAAATTTGGGGGTAGCTCCAACTGGGACTCGAACCCCAGTCCAGTGACTAGCAAGCCAACACCTTATCCATTACCCCAAGAGATCAGAAGGTGGTAAGTGTTGGGTTAAGCTTGCTACAATATATACTTATATAGGGCAATGTGTGATCTGGGTGAGGCAGCATTGCCACTAGTGCTCCCGACACAGCCAAACACAATCTTTACCTTCTTAACCTTACCTAACCTAAAGTCAAATACATTTAGACAAACCACCATGTGAGCAGCAAGTTTAGGGTTAATGGAGTGAAGTGGGTGATGGGTAGGACCACCAGTATGAACTATATGTCTATGAATGTATTACAAACGGGATGGATGCTCTTCATCAACACCATATTTTCTGTGAAACTAGAAATCAGCAATCAATCAACAAGACTAATGAAATGGAGTCAATGAAGACATTAGAACTGCTAAAGGTAATATATTATATTCTGAAACTAATTTCTTACTGGTAGATTTTGTACATGATCTGTCAATCCTGATAGCGACGCTCTCTCTCCTCCCCTTCCCCCCCATCTCTCTTTGCACGTGCTGGGGCGAAGTTTCCCCTAGATACAGATCTAGGATCAGCTTCCCCTCCCCAAACCTAACAAGGACCACTAGCGGGGGGAATTCAAACCTGATCCAAAGCCAGGGTCTATTTGGGGAACTTGTCCCATCCCCCACAACTCTACATGTGGATGCGGCTTTCTCCAGCTCACCATGCTCACAAAGAAAACAGCAGTGTATTTCAGCTGTAAGTATTTTGAAGTTACTAGCGATATTATTTTAAATGAATTTACCTAGCTTCTTTATTATTCAACAATAACTCGGCCAATGTAGTTGTAGCGGGCTACATTTCGTCGATGCATGGAAAAGTATTAGCTATGGTGAAGCATTATGTTAGCTAGCTAGCAGGATTTTTCCTGCTATACTGTTAGGTTAATTAGCCAGCTAGCTGCTAAAGGTTGCTGGAGTAGACATTAATACATTCCGGAATTGATTATTATTGCATTGCTTATCTTTGCTATGATGTTTTAGATGTTCTCATATGAAAGAATTTTGTGTTGTGCATAATGTTAAACTCCATAGGAGTAATGTTAAACTAGCTACTGGTAGCTAGCTACATTGTAATGCAAATGTGGTCCTAGCTCGGTAACGTTAGCTTTCCTGTGGCAGGACGAGTTATTTGCGCAAGTCACAATGTGAGACATTTTGTTTAGAGGTGATTGTATTTTGAAATGGCAGCTAGGGATAGGCATTTGGAATATTTCACTATTCAAATATGGATATGCGGATGGTCCAAATACATTTCTTTATTTTGTGAAAATATGTTTTGTTTGCCGCAGGACCGGCAGAGACAGTGCGGTGCTAGAAGGGAAGGTTTGATTGGGAGAGACAGTTGTTGCTGCCATAGGTAATCTATCATACTATACATTTATTAATGACATGTCTATTTTAAAATTGTTCTCGTCAGAACATGGATAAAAGCAGGAATCTCTCGTGCCAAGGTATGTAGCCAACCGTCAACCACCCCCCCCATATCCTGCATTTGAAAGTGGCAATCGGCAGTTGCAAAATCCATTTGTGGACCTGCAATTTAATGATATATATACCCATTGATTCTTGAAGAATATAACTTATACATGCCTCATGAGCTTAGTTCATCTGTTGTACCCCATCAGAACTCAACATATAAGCATGTTTTACTTCAATGTGGGTAAACAAAATGTAAACAAAAACTATGTAGCCTCAAAACATGGTTAAACATGGATCAATCCACTAATGGGAGGGAAATGTAGCCTCAAAATTAGCTGTTATTGGCAGAGAGATCTCAAACTCTTTGTTATTGGTCTATTAACTTAGACCACCTGGGGATGTCACCAAGCAAGCCACAACTCCACCAATGCAAAACCTGCTGATTTAGAATGTCTTATGTAGATTGTATTTTCAATCAGCAACTATCAGGAAGTTACACTGATAACATTTTTTCATAGTTTCATCAGCTGTTGTACAAATATGATACAAAACACCAGCTGAGTGACACCGGCTGCATCAGTGAGTATGAACCTGACAGCGAAAGCTCGAGTGACAGGTATTCAGAACTCACTCGGCCTGGTAAATTTGTGATGGTAGACACCGGCTGCTTTCGCAAAGCAAGGGATCAGCCGCAGTCTACCGTCAAACTTACCAGGCTGAGTGAGTTCTGAACAAAAATCTAATGTTGATGCTTGCTACAATGTGGATTTGTTGTTACTCATATGTATTTTCCATCTTTTTGTGTTTTACAGGCAAGCCTGGGAAAGAACTGAAAAAACGCACTAAACAGTCAAGACAGACACCAGAAAGAGGCCCAAAAAGACTTGGACGCAGGATCAGAGGACAGCGAGGGATGTTCAGAACTCACTCAGTCCGGTAAGTTGGTGAGGGTACACTTTGAGACTGCTTACCTGACACGGAGGAAGTCTTTTCTTTTTATCTCCTCTCCCTTACCTTCCCTATGCCCCCCTCCCCTATTGTGTTGGACCATCATGTGTTTTAATCTTTTCTTTGTTTGCGATTAGGTTTGGAGAATGACTTCTCAACCCAAGAGGCCTAAGAGCAGCTGTGAGAGAGCATCAGTTTGGAAGCATTTGGGAAAATGTAAAGTGCTAAAGAAGGTTCCCGGCAAAGAGGATTGCCTGTTATGGGTCAGAGCCAGCTCTCAAAAACAGAACATGGAAAGACATAAAAACCTGGTGCACAACAAAATGCAAACAGACAAGGCTCTCCGCAGCCAGTAAAAGGCTAGCATGCCACGAAGCTGAAGTTCACACAGGTGAATGGGAGAGTTGTAAAAGACAAAAAGCTTTTTAGACATAGCTCTAAAATGCAGGTCCTAGTTGAGCTAGTTCTGCTCTTTTTTGTGTTTTTTTGTTCTGTGGTGGGAAACTTAGTGTGTCGAGCATAACACGTCAACCCTGTTACCAATAGATAAAAAGGCTAGACATTTTTTAGCAATTTCATTTTTTGTCTGAAACTTCCAATTCAAAAGCTTCCAATCCCCTTGTCACAAGGGATTTATGCATGATTTATAATGAAACCCTGCCTCCCGAGTGGCGCAGTGGTCTTAGGCACTGCATCGCAGTTGCTAGCTGTGAGATGGATCCTTGGAAGGTTTGTCTGGCAGGGATGTCCTTGTCCCATTGCGCTCTAGCAACTCCTGTGGCGGGCCGGGCCCGCTAATTTTAAACCTAACCTTAACCGGGCATGCATGCTGACACGGTTGCCAGGTGTATGGTGTTTCCTCCGACACATTGGTGTTGCTGGCTTCCGGGTTAAGCGGGCATTGTGTCAGGAAGCAGTGCAGCTTGGCAGGGTCGTGTTTCGAGCACGCATGGCTCTCTACCTTCGCCTCTCCCGAGTCTGTAGGGAGTTGCAACGATGAAACAAGACTGTAACTACCAATTGGATACCACAAAAATTGGGGAGATAATGTGGTTTAAAAATATATATAATATGTTATGGTGAACCTTTACTTTATTTGGCACTTGTTTGTAGTAATTTTTTCATTTTATCTCTTGCGGTGGGAAACCGTTTTTTATTTTTGTTTTTATTCATTTGAATATGGTCTTTATAACAGAAGGTAAAATTAGGTGAACTTTTAGTTATGAATGGCAATATTCTAGTGGCCATTCTTCATTGCAATAGGCCCATGAAATAATATCAGCTTTTATGATGCTGGTAAAGATAGTACCTTTACAAAAGGCCCCTAACTGCGCAGTGTAGCCTATAGGTTATACACTGAGTGTACAACATAATAAGGACACCTTCCTAATATTTAGTTAGCCCCCCCACCCCCTTTTGTCCTCAGAACAGCCTCAATTTATCAGGGCATGGATTCTACAAGGTGTTGAAAGCGTTCCACAGGGATGCAGGCCCATGTTGAAGCCAATGCTTCCCACAGTTGTCAAGTTGGCTGGATGTCCTTTGGTTGGTGGAACATGAGCGTGAAAAACCCATCAGTGTTGCAGTTCTTGACACAAACCGGTGTGCCTGGCACCTACTACCATACTCTGTTCAAAGGCACTTAAATCTTTTGTCTTGCCCGTTCACCCTCTGAATGGC
Source organism: Salvelinus alpinus (assembly GCF_045679555.1). Lineage (NCBI taxonomy): Eukaryota > Metazoa > Chordata > Actinopteri > Salmoniformes > Salmonidae > Salvelinus > Salvelinus alpinus. The sequence goes on from NC_092103.1 coordinate 1,942,919, forward strand.
ACACATACACTATCCATGTCTCAATTGTCTCCAGGCTTAAAACTCATTCTTTAACCTGTCCTGTCCCCTGCATCTACAAGTGACATCAATAAGGGATCACAGCTTTCACTTGGATTCACCTGGTCAGTCTGTCATGGAAATAGCAGGTGTCCTTAATGTTTTGTACACTTAGTGTAAATTTCACAATAATTATACATTTATGGATTTTGTTATGTAGCCTATTGTCACTTTATTGAACCTGCCTGCAACCCACCCGCCTGGGGACTGTGGGTTATGAGACAATCCTTGCATGTTCTGCAGCCTTGTAAAGATAGTGAGAGGATGACTGGGATGCAGTTTGGCATTTATTGTCATGAATCTTGCCCTGGCGGCAGTTCTGCAAAGTGGTCACAGGCTGGCACAGGCATAAAGTAATAATATCTGATTTGAAACCTAACCTTAACCCTAACCACACTGCTAATCCTTACCTTAAATTAAGACCATAAAACACAATTATTTTCCACAAATATTTACAAGATAGCCAGTTTTGACTTAGCAGCTGCCATATCTTGAGGAAATTGCGCAGTTCTGCCTCCAGGGCAATATTCATGACAAACGTCAAGCTGCGACTGGGAGAGGGAATGTAAAATCGATAACGAAATTGTTTTGACAATTAACATACATTTTATTATGAAAAGTACAATATATCCATGTACACATCAGATAGCTGCTCTTTCTCTGCTACCTCATTCTATTTCTCTAATTCTCTAGTCTAGTATTCCCTGGTTATGTTCCAATTCTCCCTCCTCTATTTCATCACCTCTTCCTCAGACTCTTCTTTTCTTCTTTCTTGTCCTCCTTACTTTCTCCATCATTTTTCATCGGTTGCATCTTACTGGCCTTCTCTTGCTTCACAAGTTTTTTGGCTTTGCCCTTCTTTTTCTTATTGAACTTCCCTTTCTGAATATTTTGGACAAGGAGATAAAGTTTGTAAGCTTATGGGTTTTCTCTTGAGCTACTATATCTAGAGCTATACTGTAGAAGGACATATGGCCAATATTCCCTTCTTGTATTTCCTCTCACCTGTGTAGGCCACTCCTGCAATTTCCTGGAGCTGCTTCCTGCCGGTCTCGCTCAGGTTGGTGATAGGGGCCAAGCGAGGCATGTGGCGGTATGGGAAGTTCTCTGTAGTGCTGAGGTCACAAGAGGAGAGAGGCCAGTGTGGCCAGACACAGGACCAGAGACCTTCCCTGGGCTTTGTAGGACCAGAAAGTAAAGTCAAATATCAGGAAAATGCTATGTTAAAAACAATCTGTAGATATACTTTATAACTAAACTATACACATTGCAGATACCTGACTACACTCAATAAGTAGGAGTAACTTACAAAGCTCTGGACATTGTTCTTTTTTTCAGACTTGAGCCTGTTCTCGGCTATACTGGTCTGCATTTCTGCCATGCTGTCTATAATTTCAGCCATCTCCAGTGCATTTCTTGAATGCCACTTTCAACCTCCCAAGTTATTTAGCCAACTGTCCAGGTCTACTGCCTTAAGATCACCTTCGCTGCAGTTTCTCTTCATCACTTGGATCAGTGCCCTCACCTCCTTGCCCATCCTCTTGATCTCCCTAGCCACGTCTTCATCCGTCAGTCTCTCCTTCCTCCTCCCCATCCACTTCGCAATCCATCCGCTACAGCATACCTCATTCTTCTTCTGCCTCTCTTGGTTTTTGTCCTGACCGTCATTGTGCGTCTCGTGGCCTTCCTCCAGGTAGAGTTCTATTGAGGTCAGGTTCTCTTTGATCCTCCTCGGGCTCTCCTCGTTGGTGTTGGTCCACTGAGTCTTCTTGTCCAGCTGCTGCCTGCAGGGCCGGACAGTTGGGGACCACCTCCATCTGGCGTTACACCTTCTTCAGGGCACTCACAGAGGCAGGGAGGAGGATGTTGGGCTTGGCCACAATCTCAACAGACATAGGGTCAAACCATTGTGATGTGACACGCATACAAATCTACCAGTCGATGGTCCTTCAGTGGTCCTTTTGGTTCCTTCGGAGGCTCTGGACTGTCCTCAGTAGAGGCATCATTGCCATCATCAAGCTGTGTGTCAGAGAGCTAGCTTGTCACAGGCTATTTTCCACATTCAGTGAAAGAGTTACTCAAAAATGTGTGTGTGTGTGTGGGGGGGGCAGGTAGATCAACATTAATGTGTCGGAGAGCTAGCTGGTCATAGTCCATTCTCCACAGTCAGTGAAGGTGTAGATGGAAAAGTCACCCTTCCAGACAGGAGACAGAGAAAGGCATGTACTCATGGCAACCATAGAATACACTGGCATTGACCCTCAAGGAAATGTAGAATATGTAGGCAATCCAACATGGTTGTACAAGTAGTGAGCAATACATGGGTAACTGAAAATGCAATAAATGCAACTCCCATAACATTAGGGGTGGGGCTAAAGACCTTCCATAGTATAGGATTCTTTAGCATCTCGAATGGATGATTGTCAATTCAACCAAGCCAACCAAAATGGCCATATGAATCAACAGTTTGATTTACAGTATCTGTTGGGTCTCTATGGGAACAGCAGAGATGACCTGGCTGAGAGGCTCTGGATTGATGTTCCATCTGTCCCTAGATGTCTGGTCCTGCCCACAGCTCACAATGATTGGCTGTAAACAGTAAAGAATGAATTCAACACTGCTTTGCTCATTGCAGAATGCATAACTAATGTGCATGTGTTACTGATTTCGGTTCGAAATGACTTACAGGCTTTGTTCTTCTGTGCACCTTGCCGGTTGGCCACATCACAGAATCAGGGGTGTTAACCCTCATTGGATTCATCCGTCAACACATCACTCAATTTAAAAGGTGATAATATAACATAAACAGGACAAAACAAATGTGTATTTTATATTTACCAAATAAGGGCGGCATCTTAACTCTCTTTTGATTCTCTCATTAGTACGCTCCATTGCTTTCTGATGGAAATATTTCCATCTATTTGGATATGTGTATATATACACAGCTCTGGCAAAAATTAAGAGACCACTGCAAAATTATCAGTTTCTCTGGTTTTACTATTTATATGTATGTGTTTGGGTAAACTGAACATTTTGGTTTTATTCTATAAACTACTGACAACATTTCTCCCAAATTCCAAAGAAAAATATTGTCATTTAGAGCATTTATTAGCAGAAAATGACAACTGGTCAAAATAACAAAAAAGATGCTGTGTTGTCAGACCTCGAATAATACTAATATTTTAACTTATGAAGAGTTCTGAAATCAATATTTGGTGGAATAACCCTGATTTTCAATCACAGCTTTCATGCGTCTTGGCATGCTCTCCGCCAGTCTTTCACATTGATGTTGGGTTACTTTTTGCCATCCTGGCACCAAAATTCAAGCAGCTCGGCTTTGTTTGATGGCTTGTGACCATCCATCTTCCTCTTGATCACATTCCAGAAGTTTTCAATGGGGTTCAGGTCTGGAGACTGGGCTGGCAATGACAGGGTCTTGATCTGGTGGTCCTCCATCCACACCTTGATTGACTTGACTGTGTGGCATGGAGCATTGTCCTACTGGAAAAACCAATCCTCAGAGTTGGGGAACATTGTCAGAGCAGAAGGAAGCAAGTTTTCTTCCAGGACAACCTGGTACGTGGCTTGATTCATGCGTCCTTCACAAAGATAAATCTGCCCGATTCCAGCCTCGCTGAAGCACCCCCAGATCATCACCAAACCTCCACCAAATTTCACAGTGGGTGCGAGACACTGGCTTGTAGGCCTCTCCAGGTCTCCGTCTAACCATTAGGCGACCAGGTGTTGGGCAAAGCTGAAAATTGGACTCATCAGAGAAGATGACCTTACTCCAGTCCTCTGGTCTTTTACAAACCTCAGCCTGGCACTTCTTTGCTTCTCATTGATGAAGGGCTTTTTTCTAGCTTTGCACACCTTCAGCAATGCCCCTAGGAGCCTGTTTCAAACCGTTCTCGCTGTGCACTTCACCCCAGCTGCTGTTGCCATTCTTTTTGTAGGTTAACTGCCTTGATCAGGGGCAGAATGACAGATTTTTACCTTGTCAACTCTGGGATTCAATCTTAAAACCTTTTGGTTACTAGTCCAACGCTCTAACCACTAGGCTACCTGCCACCCCTATGAACTGCTGTCTTTTACATTTTTAGGGTGGAAGCAGCCTGACGCTCACTCTGCCAGTAAAGCCAGAATTGAACCCTTCTTTTCCTCACTCAAAACGTTATTTTTCAACTCTTCTGGCATGGTCAATAGTTATTTTTTGTTTCCAATTACTTTCGAGGTACTACTAGCACTGTTTTTGCCATCCAGCTGGTCCTATTGCAAGAGGATAGTGATGACCACAGCAGTGGTTTTTATACTTTTCCTCGTTAAATAAGATTTGGTTCAGGTGATCACCTAATCAGCCTGTGTTAGAAATCAACAGACACTGGAATGGAATTTCTGCCCTACATGTAGAGATGCTGATTACAGAAACATTTGCAGTGGTCTCTTTAATTTTTCCCAGAGCTATGTGTATATGTGGTACCCTGTAAGTATTATACAGGTTGGGAAGGCTGTGCACCAAAAGGCCAAAGATTACCTGCAACAACCTGAATGAAGAAAGAGATTGTACAGATGAAATCAAATCTGGACACAGTTTATGAAGTGAATTAATGCTTGATTACGACATAATACGTCACAGCTTAATGACTGCGCATAATACATTGCAAGAAAAAGGCTTGTTTGGAGCCTAACTGGTGGTATTGTCTTCTCACTGGTTGTAGCTAGCTGAATAACGAAAGTGATGTGCATATTTCCTATTGACTTGTATCGATGGTTGGTTGGACGTTTTACATAGATAGGCCAACAGGATATCAATAGAAAGAAACCATTCCTTGCCCAAATTTTTTTTTGCACTTTGAGTAACAAGCATTAAGGGACCACAATGGAATTTGTTGACTTTATTGTGTTGTCCCTGACATGTTTTATTTTATTAAACTGTTTTATTATTTTACTGAACTGTGAAATATATATCTCGCTTTCTATCTAACTCAAATGGGCTGTTGAGAACTCTGATCATCACATTTCAGGCACAAGCCAGCAGGTGGCAGTGTCTTTAAATGCAGCACTGCCTTAGTGCACTTCATGATCTGCGCATCAAATAACTTTGGTTGTGAACGTGATTAATAAAAATAAATAAAAAGAACGTGATTAATCCAAATGCGAAAGTCCATTAGATTGCTAAACCAAAGCAAATGTATCTACCTCCTCCCTGTTTTAGCTAAAGTGTTGTGCAATATTGGAGGACAGGTGTCGTAACTGACATTTTTGTATTGTGCTTGATTATCCACTGGTATTAGTTTGACATGTACCGAGCATCAAAAATCAGTTTTGAAAGATGTTGTGGTGGAAGAATTTGGGGTAAGCTGTTGTAACTTCTTAAGGGATATGTTCTGTGTTGGACTGTGATGTTATGCGTTTCATAGACTACTGGTATGTCTGCATCCTAACACAAGGCCATTGTGTCCCGGAACTATTGATTTATAGAAAGAACTGTTGTGTAAACAATATGATTGTATTATCACCTCCCACTATATAAGGGACATGTAACCATTTCTTCCTTGCTGTGAAATTATTGGTGGCTGCTTGTATTAAATATGTTTATTATATTGTTAAATATAGGATTATTACCACAGCAGGCAAGGTACTTGGAGTCAAACAGACAGGCCTGGATGAGATCTTTAAGGTCAGGGCCCTCCGCAAGTCTCACAAAATCATTTTAGACCCAAGCCATCCACTGTACCCGGACTTTGAACTACTCCCCTCTGGGCACAGGTATAGGGCACCCCTCAGCAAGAAAAACAGAACTAGACAATCATTTGTGCCAGGTGTGATATCCCTCCTAAATAGCTCGGGCTGATGTTCCTATCGAATCAGTGAGGCCAGCAGGCTAATGTTTTAATGTTTAATTGGTATGTTAACTGTTATGAAAGTTGTATTGTAAATTTGGTTTTGTATTTAAACGCCACTTTAAACGTGTACATGACACTGCAACAACATTTCCCCATGGGGACAATAAAGTCAGTAAGTAAATAGTCTCTGCCTTAATCTTTGAATCGAATTTTCCACAACTGTGGTTCAGAGGTTCAAGAGTTTTACTCCTGAGTTGAGGCTAACGAGTGACTGTTGTAACGTTATCTGGCTTGCTACAACTTGTAGCTAATGTTAATGACGTAACAGATGGTGCCAGTAGGCTACAGCAGCAAGCTAGAGCACAATGGTGCATCTGCCCAGAATCAAGTGGAGGGGTTAGTTCCTGTATCCCTCTCCCTTATGGGTATGGCCACAGTGTACTTACTTATGGTTAAGAGCTTCCTTTTTGGGGTCAGCGTACCCATGTTAGCCCTGCCCTGGCTGTTTCTGCTCATCATAACATTTTTGGTCCCACACACTGTCTTACTCTGCAACGTCATCATCACAGGGCAGGATCTGTATCCTTACTCTAATCCTTACTCCAAATAACTGATGCACTGTGCGGTCGCCAGTTTCCTCCAACACATTGGTGCGGCTGGCTTCTGTGTGAAGAAGCAGTGTGGCTTGGCAGGGTTGTGTTTCGGAGGACGCATGGCTCTCGACCTTTGCCTTTTCAAGTCCGTAGGGGAGTTGCAGCGATGGGAAAAGACTACCAATTGGATATAACGAAAAATGAATAAAAGTATCAAACCATTTTTATAATAATTGGTCGTTATGCACAGTAAAGAGAAGCCATTATTTACTACCTAGACTAAGTATAGAAAATCAATGATTATTATTTCTTTACTAATGCATGTTTTCAAGTTACGCTGTTTATAAACAAAAAGCTGTTTTGCATAAACAACTGGATCAAGTGGTAAAAGTCATGTAACAGGTCATGATGGAACACGTTATTCGATATCAGTAATTCAAGAGAAAAAGTTCAAAGGCACACAAATGAAAACATGAACCCTGCCATATCACTACAATAGTTTAGGGGTTTCTCTATTAAAATAAACACCAAAAGGACTGCTGAACATCACCCTTATATCATCCACTTCATTCCATTTCATACAGTTAATGTTCAGCAGAACCTCAAGTTGAAGTAAATATTTTGTATTGGACCTCCAGCCATCAGCATAGAAAGTAGTAGGTGCCAGGTGCATCGGGTTCATTGTGTCAAGAACTGTAACGCTACGTTTTTTTTATCGCTCAACAGTTTCCCGTGTGTATCAAGAATGGTCCACCACCCAAAGGACATCCAGATAACTTGACTAGTGTGGGAAGCATTTGAGACAACATGGGCCAGCATCTCTGTGGAACGCTTTCAACACCTTGTAGAGTCCATACCTGACGAATTGAGGCTGTTCTTAATATTGGGGAGGTGTTCCTAATGTTTTGTATACTACACACCAGAGGTAGTGATTATCAGAACACACATAAATGACAGTTAATAGACATATTCATGTTGTACTGAAAGTGGACATACAACCAACACATATTGCATTGCCTATATACTGTGGTAGTGTCCATTTAAACGTAACTAGTTGGCACTAAGCCTTAAAGTCAGAGAGCGTGAGAAAAAAAACACCAGGACACTTTTACAGTTGACCACCACTTAATCTAAGACCTATTCTTTAATGAACCGATGAAGAACAAGGCTCAATTACTAAATAGTTACTGCAATTTAAATGTACGAATTTAACAATACATGGTACAATATGAATGTGCTACAAGTATGTATATTTTACTCTAATCTTACTATTCTCTGTATTTACACAACCTTTCTAGGGCATCTGAATAGGCAGCCATGTTGAATTTTGTAAATACAGTCGTGGCCAAAAGTTTTGTGAATGACACAAATATTAATTTTCACAAAGTCTGCTGCCTCAGTTTGTATGATGGCAATTTGCATATACTCCAGAATGTTATGAAGAGTGATCAGATGAAATAAAGTCCCTGTTTGCCATGCAAATGAACTGAATCCACAAAAGGACCAGCTGACATCATGCCAGTGATTCTCTCGTTAACACAGGTGTGAGTGTTGACGAGGACAAGGCTGGAGATCACTCTGTCATGCTGATTGAGTTCGAATAACAGACTGGAAGCTTCATAAGGAGGGTGGTGCTTGGAATCATTGTTCTTCCTCTGTCAGCCATGGTTACCTGCAAGGAAACACGTGCCGTCATCATTGCTTTGCACAAAAAGGGCTTCACAGGCAAGGATATTGCTGCCAGTAAGATTGCACCTAAATCAACCATTTATCGGATCATCAAGAACTTCAAGGAGAGCGGTTCAATTGTTGTGAAGAAGGCTTCAGGGCGCCCAAGAAAGTCCAGCAAGCGGCAGGACCGTCTCCTAAAGTTGATTCAGCTGCGGGATCGGGGCACCACCAATCTAGAGCTTGCACAGGAATGGCAGCAGGCAGGTGTGAGTGCATCTGCACGCACAGTGAGGAGAAGACTTTTGGAGGATGGCCTGGTGTCAAGAAGGGCAGCAAAGAAGCCACTTCTCTCCAGGAAAAACATCAGGGACAGACTGATATTCTGCAAAAGGTACAGGGATTGGACTGCTGAGGACGGGGGTAAAGTCATTTTCTCTGATGAATCCTCTTCCAGATTGTTTGGGGCATCCGGAAAAAAGCTTGTCCGGAGAAGACAAGGTGAGCGCTACCATCAGTCCTGTGTCATGCCAACAGTAAAGCATCCTGAGACTATTCATGTGGGGTTGCTTCTCAGCCAAGCTAGTGGGCTCACTCACAATTTTGCCTAAGAACACAGCCATGAATAAAGAATGGTACCAACACATCCTCCGAGAGCAACTTCTCCCAACCACCCAGGAACAGTTTGGTGACGAACAATGCCTTTTCCAGCATGATGGAGCACCTTGCCATGAGGCAAAAGTGATGACTAATTGGCTCGGGGAACAAAACATCAATATTTTGGGTCCATGGCCAGGAAACTCCCCAGACCTTAATCCCATTGAGAACTTGTGGTCAATCCTCAAGAGGCGGGTGGACAAACAAAAACCCACAATTTCTGACAAACTCCAAGCATTGATTATGCAAGAATGGGCTGCCATCAGTCAGGATGTGGCCCAGAAGTTAATTGACAGCATGCCCTGGCAGATTGCAGAGGTCTTGAAAAAGAAGGGTCAACACTGAAAATATTGACTCTGCATCAACTTCATGTAATTGTCAAAAAAAGCCTTTGACACTTATGAAATGCTTGTTAAATGCTTGAATTATACTTCAGTATTCCATAGTAACATCTGACAAAAATATCTAAAGACACCGAAGCAGCAAACTTTGTGGAAATTAATATTTGTGTCATTCTCAAAACTTTTGGCCACGACTGTACATTTATAGACTTCCAATATAGAATGCTTTCAATGCCTTACATTTGAAATGAGTTAATATACAAGATAAAACATCTTCTGGGGATATTCACAGCATGATACATGTCCTGACGAAATATTTAATTTCATAATCACCTCTGTTTTTGCCTAGTTTCACTTACAATAGTACTTTCGAGTTTGCGAGTGTACAATTAGCCCCATAATTCAATTTGCGATGGTGATCCGCTAAGCAAAGTCAGCCAAAACTTAAAACCAACATTAATATGGAGAATTCAACATACAAGTTTAAGTAGAAACAAATGTAAATTAAAAAAACTCCTAATCCCCAAAATGGGAGAATTAAACAATATTTATCTTTTTGAGAATATGGGAATGGTCCGTGGACACTTAAGGGACAGTCATGTCGAGTGTGTTTCATTTGGTGATCTCATGAAGGACAGGAAACACACATAACTGTATCTCTTAAAGTGTACATTTCCCAGCTGTCAGTTTTACATCTGACTGTTGTATAAGATGAATGAATAAGTATAAAAATACTTTTGAAAAGCTAACAATGAGATTTAGTCTTCTAAATCAGAATTGGTTGTTTTATGGTAACTTATGCACAGTCAGTAGCCACGTCCAGTTGAGCACAAACATGATGAGACAGCCCCTTTTCTACCCAAGTATAAAATCCCCCGTGACGCAATTCACACCAGACCACGCAAACCACGGTGTAAGCTAAGGTTGCAAATGGTTGAATTTCTAAGACCATACAGCGTGTAGCGTTGGCTACACAGCTAGAAATGGTTAAACTCTAAAACATTGCCACAGAAGGAGCAGACCTTATACGAGGCCTTTTCAGTCTGCAGCTGGAAATGTATGTAGCCTAGGACAAAGAATAACGACAACCGCCGAAACATCTATTCTATGTGACGTATCCACTAGGGACACAACCAGAGACTTTTCTGTCGACTCCCTCCAGCATATAAACCGGAGACAACAGAGAGAGACAACAACATGTTAAGTAACCCATGTATGAACTAATTGTGAGTGTGTTTTATGTAATTCTCTGATTGATTAAGTTAGTTGGTAAATAAATAATTAAGCCAATTTATATTTTGCTGATTCATGATTCTATGCTAGGGTTGGTGCAGATATCCAAGGGTTTGCAACATTCAGTAATGACACTGAAGAGGTAATACAATTAATTAATAAGAGACTGTTTTGATACTCTATAAACAACATTTTTCCTTGGTGCCCCAACTTCCTCGTTAAAGTTACATGATTAGTTTAATTGCGTAATTAAATTACACATGGAGAATTGATTTGATAATATACAGTCTTCACATTTTATGATAGTCAACAACACGAAAGCATATAACTTTCCCTGACATCACACGTATACATTGTAATTTTCGATTTACCTGATATAGTAGGATGGCTAACATTCGATGTCTGCGAAGGTGTTGTCTTCTAGCCAAGATATGAAATGCAATCATAATTGACTGTAGTGCATATAAGGCACACACAACACATCCATGATGACTGAAAACACAACCGTGCGATGAACAAGTGACACATTTCTGGGCAGTCCATTTAAAATTAAATAATTCTTCCCTCGCCCCTTGCCCTATAAGTGTCTACTCATCAGACGTCATGATACGTCATCACTTTTCTGCTCTTTTGCACACCAGTATCTCTACTTGCACATCACAATCTGCTAATCTATCACTTCAGTTGTCACGTTCGTCGTCCTCCTCATCTGAGGATGAGTAGTAAGAAGGATCGTAGGACCAATGCGCAGCGTGATATGAATACATCGTTACTTTTATTAACGAATAACACTGAATAACCTTACAAAACAATAAACGGACAAACCAACAAAAACGCAACAGTCCCGTATGGTGACATAAAAAAAGACACAGAAACAGGAACAATCACCCACAACCCACAATACAAAACAGGCTACCTACATATGGTTCCCAATCAGAGACAACGACTAACACCTGCCTCTGATTGAGAACCATATCAGGCCAAACACATAGAAATAGACATAGAATGCCCACTCAGATAACACCCTGACCAAACAAAACATAGAAACATACAAAGCAAACTATGGTCAGGGCTTGACATCAGTGTTAATTTGCTAAATTGTAATTACTTCGCTACTATGGCCTATTTATTGCCTTACCTCCTCACGCCATTTGCACACACTGTATATACACTTTCTTTTTTTTCTATTGTGTTATTGACTGTACGCCTGTTTATTCAAAGTTAAATCTAGAATTAGAATACTATTTCGCAAAAAAGCATCCTTCACTCATGCTGCCAAACATACCCTTGTAAAATTGACCATCCTACCGATCCTCGACTTCGGCGATGTCATTTACAAAATAGCCTCCAATACCCTACTCAATAAATTGGATGCAGTCTATCACAGTGCCATCCGTTTTGTCACCAAAGCCCCATATACTACCCACAACTGCGACCTGTACGCTCTCGTTGACTGGCCCTCGCTTCATACTCGTCACCAAACCCACTGGCTCCAGGTCATCTACAAGATCCTGCTAGGTAAAGTCTTATCTCAGCTCGCTGGTCACCATAGCAGCACCCACCTGTAGCATGCGCTCCAGCAGGTATATCTCTCTGGTCACCCCCAAAACCAATTCTTCCTTTGGCCGCCTCTCCTTCCAGTTCTCTGCTGCCAATGACTGGAACGAACTACAAAAATCTCTGAAACTGGAAACACTTATCTCCCTCACTAGCTTTAAGCACCAGCTGTCAGAGCAGCTCACAGATTACTGCACCTGTACATAGCCCATCTATAATTTAGCCCAAACAACTACCTCTCCCCCTACTGTATTTATTTATTTATTTAGCTCCTTTGCACCCCATTATTTCTATCGCTACTTTGCACATTCTTCCACTGCAAATCTACCATTCCAGTGTTTTACTTGCTATATTGTATTTACTTTGCCACCATGGCCTTTTTTTTGCCTTTACCTCCCTTATCTCACCTCATTTGCTCACATTGTATTGTATATAGACTTATTTTTCTACTGTATTATTGACTGTATGTTTGTTTTACTCCATGCGTAACTCTGTGTTGTTGTTTGTGTTGCACTGCTTTGCTTTATCTTGGCCAGGTCGCAATTGTAAATGAGAACTTGTTTTCAACTTGCCTACCTGGTTAAATAAAGGTAAAACATTATTTATTTTTTAATCCATGTGTAACTCTGTGTTGTTGTTTGTGTTGCACTGCTTTGCTTTATCTTGGCCAGTTCACAGTTTTAAATGAGAACTTGTTCTCAACTAGCTTACCTGGTTAAATTAAGGTGAAAAACTGTTGTTGTTTTTTTAAATCAGAAGTGTCCACTTTATTTGAGGGTTGAGGGGAGAAGGTGTGTATTTTAAGTGTTTGGGAATGCAGCCCTAGTGTGTTGTATTTGGGTTGTGCCACAGAGCATTATGGGGGTTCTATGTGGTGAGAAATTTAGTGACGTTGGATATAGATTAAAAGTGAAGAATGATGGTTGAGCATTTTTTTATATTATTCAATTCAAATTCGTTTTTTCAAATTACAGGAGAGCGAGGAGGTATATTACAAATAGTTTTCTTGGTTTTAGAACGTTATTTTTGTTTGCAGTTAGCAAGGCAAATTTAAATAAATTACACGAACTCCAGTAGCTAGCGTTACCAGCGCGAGTGTGCATTGATCTCCTCCAGATTGGTAGATGGCCAACGCTGTCGAAAATGTTGTGGATTTTTCAAGAACCATTTTCATTCTCTGGGGTACACGGAAAAGGTGCGAATTAAAAGCGAGGGTCGACCTCTGCTTGAGATCAGTTTCAGGAAGAAGGTGAGGGCGTTCAATACTAACTGGTATCAAAAGTATAACTGGTTAAGCACATCACGTTCGTTATTGAGCTACAACCAGTGAGAAGATGATACCACCAGTCTGGCTCCAAACAGGCCGTTTTCTTGTGACGTATTATGCGCAGTCATAAAGCTGTGACCTAAAATGACGTAACCATGCATTCATTCACTACATAAACTGTTCAGATTGATTTCATCTGTACAATAGTTTTCTACACTCAGCTTGTTGCAGGTAATCTTTGGTCTTTTGGGGCACCTCGTTCCCTACATAAATATACATATATAGGGAATAGGGTGCCATTTGGGATGCCAACTTGTGTGTGAGTCAGGATGTGTTTTGTGTCAATTAATTGATGGAAATGTTTCCCTCAGAAAGAAAGATGGATCGTAATGATGAGAGAATAAAAAGAGCTTTAAGACGCCGCCCTTATGTGGTAAATATCAAGTATTTGTTTGTTTTGTCCTGTTTTTGTTATATTATCACATTTTAAATTGAGTGTTGTGTTGACAGTTGAAACCAGTGAGGGTGATCACCCCTGATTCCGTGTTGTGGCCAACCGGCAAGGTGCACAGAAGGCCAAAGCCTGTAAGTCATATCTGACCTGAAACGAAAACACATACTCATTAGTTATGCATTCTGCATGTACAAACTGCAGTTATCAGAATTAAAGCAAATGCAGATATCCCTATCTAACCTCATTGAATGCTGTCTTGACAGTCTACTTCAGTGCAGACCCCTCAGATCCACAAAAGGCCTGTAAGTCACATTCAAATTCAACCACATAACAGTACTTATATCATTTATTGATACACAATTCAAGGCCAAAATGAGCAAAGCAGTGTTGAATTCATTCTTTACTGTTAACAGCCAATCATTGTGAGCTATGGGCGGGACCAAACATCTGGGGATGGATGGAGCGTCAATCCAGAGCCTCTCAGCCAGGTCAGACATCTCTGCTGTTCCCATAGAGACACAACAGATAGATCAATCTGTTGATTCATATGGCCATTTTGGTTGGCTTGGTTGAATTGACAATCATCCATTTGAGATGCTAAAGAATCCTATACTATGGAAGGTCTTTAGCCCCATCCCTAATGTTATGGGAGTTGCATTTATTGCATTTTCAGTTACCCATGTATTGCTCACTACTTGTACAACCATGTTGGATTGCCTACATATTCTACATTTCCTTGAGGGTCAATGCCAGTGTATTCTATGGCTGCCATGAGTACATGCCTTTCTCTGTCTACTCAGTCTGGAAGGGTGACTCGGCTGATAGAGAGAAAAAATGATGACGTGATCTCATCCTCCAGTTCGGATGACTTTTCGATCTACTCCTTCACTGACTGTGAATCGGAGGTAAGAGTTGTACCTTACCGTCCATGTCTTTGTTGAGTGACATCACTGTGAGGAGGATGGTCTTTGACTAGTTGACTCTGATACACAGTGTGATGATGAGGATCATGAAAGGAGGACACCACCGCTGAAAGTTGAGAATGGAAAGGTGACAAAGCTTGACGTGAGGGATATGGACGAGGATGATGATATGTCTCTCCACTCCTTCGATGAGTCAGACTTCCTGGTAAGTTCTGCATATGATTTTTTTAAATATATATACATGGGGGATTGGAAATGATGCAGACAATTACTTATTGAGTGTAGTCATGTATCTGCAATGTGTATAGAGTAGTTAGAAAGTATTTCTACAGATTGTGTTGAAGATAGCACTTTCCTATATGTTACTTTACTTTCTGGTCCTACAGAGTCCAGGGAAGGTCTCAGGTCCTGTATCTGTCAAGAATGGCCTCTCTCCTCTTGTGACCTCAGCACAACGGACCCTGGCTGAAGCCCTACGGGCCCTGCCCTCTGCTGTAGGCTCTCCCTATCCAGTAAATGTCCCAAGGCCTCTGACTCCTCTCAACCCTGTCATTATCGCTCTGCCCCGAACTGAGAACTTCCCATACCGCCACAGCCCTCGCCTGGCTCCCATCACCAACCTGAGCGAGACCGGCAGGAAGCTGCTCCAGGAAATGGCTGGAGTGGCCCCACAGGTGAGGGGAAATACAAGAAGGGAATATTGGCCATAAGTCCTTCTATAGCATAGCATAAGTCCTTCTATAGTATAGTATAGCTCAAGAGAAGAGAAAACCCATAAGCTTACATTACTTTATCTCCTTGTCCAAAATATTCAGGAAGGGAAGGTCAATAAGAAAAAGAAGGGCAAGGCCAAAAAAGTAGTGAAACAAGAGGCCAGTAAGATGCAACAGATGGGAAATGTTGGAGAAAGTAAGGAGGAGGACAAGAAAAAGGAAAAGAAGAGTCTGAGGAAGAGGTGAGGAAATAGAGGAGGGAGAAGTGGAACATGACCAGGGAATACTAGACTAGAGAATTAGAGAAATAGAATGAGGTAGCGGAGAAAGAGCAGCTATCTGATGTGTAAGTGCAAACTTAAGCAATAAGGCACGAGGAGGTGTGGTATATGGCCAATATATCACGGCTAAGGGCTGTTCTTACGCACAACACGGAGTGCCTGGATACAGCCCTTAGCCGTGGTATATTGGCCATATACCACAAACCCCCGAGGTGCCTTATTGCTATTATTAACTGCTTACCAACGTAATAAGAGCAGTAAAAATAAATGTTTTGTCATACTCGTGGTATACGGTCTGTTATAAACTGGGTGGTTCGAGCCCTGAATGCTGATTGGCTGACAGCCGTGGTATATCAGACCGTGTACCACAGGTATGACAAAGCATTTAATTTTACTGCTCTAATTACGTTGTTAACCAGTTCATAATAGAAATAAGAAACCTTTGGGGTTTGTGGTATATGGCCAATATACCACGGCTAAGGGCTGTATCCAGGCACTCCGTGTTGTGTTGTGCTTAAGAACAGCCCTTAGCTGTGGTATATTGGCCATATACCACACCCCCTCATGCCTTTTTGCTAAAATATACCACGTCTTTCAGCCAATCAGCATTCAAGGTTCGAACAACCCAGTTTATAATACTATTTATTCTCCTGTGGTTTTTGATTGACAGGTTTCTTCAGTGGCTGCTGCCCAAACTGAGATGTTCAAAGAAATAATGGCCAACTATTACTTCTACCACACACACACACACACACACACACACACACACACACACACACACACACACACACACACACAGACAGATTTTGAGTATTGGTTACTCCTACAAGACACACAAATGTAATTTCAGAGACAGGAACTATGATTAGCAAAATACATATATTGGTCTCATTCTTATATTTTGAGACATGCAGCATTATTAACAAAAATAAAATGATATTGATCCCCATACAGCCTATGATAATGAGTTGGATTTACATGTTTAGGCTTGGAAATATAGCCAGGAGAAGCAGGGTCAACACCTCTACTCATGCCATAAGTGCCATGACATCTTTAGTAACCACAGAGAGATAAGACCTCTGTCTCCACGGTCTCATTTAAAGGACAGCACCAACCTTAGGGCAGTGTCATTTGTATTGGGGTCTTAGGTCTCCTATGGCCAAAGGGAAGAGAAGAGGGCCCCTTACTGGTCTCCTTGCAATATCTGGTCTCCCACACAGAGATGGAAATCTACACCTGTTTAGACCCTGGAGGATATGACTTCAGATGAGAGATGCAGAACGTAAAAGCTTCAAACACATTGATATGCAAATTCAGAACCATTGTACACTGAAGTGGAGCATGCATCTGGTCTGAAGCATGTCAAAAGAGTGCAAATGAACTGGGACTGGAGGACTGTATCACATTTAAACTAAAATAGCATGTATCTGATGTAGCTACACTTATCTGTTCTTCAATTGTGCTGTTTGAAACGTGCATTTCCAATAAAGCTTTTTAAATTGCAATTATTTGTGTCAGACAGATTTTTGTCTTAATTAATTACACCAGGGGTTCTTAAACTTTTTACAGCGAGGGAATATTATTGTACTGATATTATCTTACCTGTTATCAGTGGGGGGGTTTATTCAGCTGCTCTGGAATGTATCCCACGGTAGGTGGCGGTAGTGAACCAATAAATAGTTGGATTGCCCGCCAGAAACCCAACCAGGCAGGCAGACTGTTGTTACCATGCAACGAGCAGACGCTTGTGAAAAGTACTAGCTACAAAATTGGCTAAATGCCTGCTGCTGTATACATAGCGCGCGTGTGTGTATGTTGCTAACCTAGCTAGTTAGCTAGCCATCAATAAAGTTCCTAACGTTACAACATGGCAGACGGCTGGAGCACCTGACACCGGAGAGGCTGCCTATCGTTCCCGGGATGCTGTCAAAAACCTTACAATTAAGTAAGTTGCAGTTGGCCTTTGTGTGGCTTTTATTCCTTGCATTGCCATACAAGCAAGACACTGTCTTTAGCTAATGTTAGCTCTCAAAGCAGATGATGATAAACACCCAGTATATTGCTTGACCTGGTCCCTGAGTTTGCCATGAAAACATGGCATTTGTTTATATTTACAATAGTGTTTACAGGATCCGTATTCAGAGAGTCACCTTCACAGCAGCCCTCTCTCAACACCTTCAGCAGCAGGTTTTGACTCAACAGGAGAGGGGAGGCATTGAGCTGGACACCCTCAACTCACAGGCTCAATCAGGTATTAACACTGTTTTGAAACAGCAAGATGATGTTAGATGTTTTGAAACAGAAAGATGTTAGATGCTTCTTAGTTGAGTAGATGTTATTTTTGTGGTGGCTAGATATGAACCAGAACATCTTGGTTTTGTTTTCAGCTGGAGATGGTGAGGAGTTAGTGGTAGGCAGGCAGGAGAAGCTGTTCAGTCAGGTAGGTCCTCTACCAGTGTCCTTATAACAAATAAGACTTCACTGTTTAGGATAGTTTGATGTTGCATAGTAAGTTGTTTGTGTGTATGTGTGTGTGTGTGTGTGTGTGTGTGTGTGTGTGTGTGTGTGTGTGTGTGTGTGTGTGTGTGTGTGTGTGTGTGTGTGTGTGTGTGTGTGTGTGCACACGAGCAATATGAAATGGTTTTGTTCCAGAGTGAGTCAGTATGCCAGACTCCACTGGAGAGACAATACCACACAGAGATCATGGCTCATGAGCAGATGGAAATGGAGTGATTACCATCAAACCAGACTTCAACAAAGTTGTTTCATCAGCAAAGGTCATCTCAAATCTGATTTTATTTGTCACATGCCGAATACAACAGGTGTAGTAGACCTTACAGTGAAATGCTTATTTACAAGCCTTTAACCAACAATGCAGTTTAAGAAAAATAAGTGTCAAGTAAAAAAGTATTATTTTGGACCTAGACTTGGTGCACCGGTACCGCTTGCCGTGCGGTAGCAGAGAGAACATTCTATGACTAGGGTGGCTTGAGTCTTTGACAATTTTTAGGGCCTTATTCTGACACCACCTGGTATAGTGGTCCTGGATGGCAGGAAGCATGGCCCCGGTGATGTACTGGGACATACTCACTACCCTCTGTAGTGCCTTGCAGTCAAAGTCCGAGCAGTTGCCATACCAGGCAGTGATTCAACCAGTCAGGATGCTCTCGATGGTGAAGCTGTAGAATTTTTTGAGGATCTGAGGACCCATGCTAAATCTTTTCAGTCTCTTGTGGGGGAATAGGCTTTGTCGTGCCCTCTTCACGGCTGTCTTGGTGTGTTTGGACCATTATAGTTTGGTGATGTGGACACCAAGGAACTTGAAGCTCTCAACCTGCTCCACTACAGCCCCGTCAATAAGAATGGGGGGGTGCTCAGTCCTCCTTTTCCTGTAGTCCACAATCTTCTCCTTTGTCTTGATCACACTGAGGAAGAGGTTGTTGTCCTTGCACCACATTGTCAGGACTCTGACCTCCTTATAGGCTTTCTCGTCGTTGTCGGTGATCAGGCCTACCACTGTTGTCATCGGCAAACTTAATGATGGTGTTGGAGTCGTGCCTGGCCGTGCAGTCTTGAGTGAACAGGGAGTAGAGGAGGGGACTGAGCATGCACCCTAGAGGTGCCCCCGTGTTGAGGATCAGCGTGGCGGATGTGTTGTTACCTGCCCTTACCACCTGGGGGCGGCACATCAGGAGGTCCAGGATCCAGTTGCAGAGGGAGGTGTTTAGTCCCAGGGTCCTTAGCTTAGTGATGAGCTTTGAGGGCACCATGGTGTTAAACGCTGAGATGTAGTCAATGAATAGCATTCTCACATAGGTGCTTCTATTGTCCATGTGTGAAAGGGCAGTGTGGAGTGCAATAGAGATTGCATCATCTGTGGATGTGTTGGGGCGGTATGCAAATTGAAGTGGGTCTAGGGTTTCTGGGAGAATGGTGTTGATGTGAGCCATGGCCACCATTTCAAAGCACTTCATGGCTACAGATGTGAGTGCTACGGGTCGGTAGTAATTTAGGCAGGTTACCTTAGTGTTCTTGGGCACAGGGACTATGGTGGTCTGCTTGAAACATGTTGGTATTACAGACTCCGACAGGGAGAGGTTGAAAATGTCAGTGAAGACGATTGCCAGTTGGTCAGAGCATGCCCGGAGTACACGGCCTGGTAATCTATCTGGCCCTGCGGCCTTATGAATGTTGACCTGTTTGAAGGTCTTACATTGGCTGCGGAGAGCATGATCACACAGTCATCCGGAACAGCTGATGCTCTCATGCATGTTTCAGTGTTACTTGCCTTGAAGCGAGCATAGAAGTTATTTAGCTCGTCTGGTAGGCTCGTGTCACTGGGCAGCTCTCGGCTGTGCTTCCCTTTGTAGTCTGTAATAGTTTGCAAGCCCTGCCACATCCGACGAGCGTCGGAGCCGGTGTAGTATGATTCGATCTTAGTCCTGTATTGACACTTTGCCTGTTTGATGGTTCTTCGGAGGGCATAGCGGGATTTCTTATAAGCTTCCGTGTTAGAGTCCCGCTCCTTGAAAGCGGAAGCTCTACCCTTTAGCTCTGTGCGGATGTTGCCTGTAATCCATGGCTTCTGGTTGGGTATATACGTATAGTCACTGTGGGGACGACGTCATTGATCCACGTATTGATGAAGCCAGTGATTGATGTGGTGTACTCCTCAATGCCATCGGAAGAAACCCAGGAACATATTCCAGTCTGTGCAAGCAAAACAGTTCTGTAGTTTAGCATCTTCTTCATCTGACCACTTTTTTTATAGACTGAGTCACTGATGCTTCCTGCTTTAATTTGTTCTTGTAAGCAGGAATCAGGAGGATAGAATTATGGTCAGATTTGCCAAATGGAGGGCGAGGGAGAGCTTTGTACGCATCTCTGTGTGTGGAGTAAAGGTGGTCTAGAGTTAGTTTTCCCCCCCCTCTGGTTGCACATTTAACATGCTGGTTGAAATTAGGTCAAACTAATTTAAGTTTCCCTCCATTATTGTCCCCGGCCACTAGGAGCGCCGCGTCTGGATGAGCGTTTTCCTGTTTGCTTATGGCGGTATACAGCTCATTGAGTGCGGTCTTAGTGCCAGCATCGGTCTGTGGTGGTGTGTAGACAGCTATGAAAAATATAGATGAAAAATGTCTAGGTAGATAGTGTGGTCTGCAGCTTATCATGAGATACTCTAGCTCAGGCGAGCAAAACCTTGAGACTTCCTTGGATATCGTGCACCAGCTGCTGTTATATCCTGCCGATAGTGTATAACCCGCCAGCTGTAGGTTATTAATGACGTCGTTCAACCACGACTCTGTGAAGCATAAGATATTACAGTTTTTAAGGTCCCGTTGGTAGGATATATGTGCTTTTAGTTCGTCCCATTTATTTTCCAGCTATTGTACGTTGGCTAACAGTACGGATGGCAAAGGCAGATTAGGCACTCGTCGCCTGATCCTCACAAGGCACTCCGATCTCCTTCTGCGAAATCTACATCTTTTTTTCCTACGAATGACAAGGATGAGGGCCTGTTCAGGTGTCTGGAGTAAATCCCTCTCGTCTGACCCATTAAAGAAAAATTCTTTGTCCAATTCAAGGTGGGTAATCGCTGTTCTGATGTCCAGAAGCTCTTTTCGGTCATAAGAGACGGTAGCAGCAACATTATGTACAGAATAAGTTTCAAACAATGCGAAAAAACTAACAAAATAGCATGGTTGGTTAAGAGCCAATAAAACGTCAGCCATCCTTTCTGGCGCCAGTACAACTTTATAAGTCCATGTTACGGGGAACAAAGGGAATTTGTTTTTCTGAAGGGTTTGGTCACAGATCTGCCAGTTCAGATCAAATCCCACGTTTTGTTGCCTGACTCAGGACTCAAACCAGTGACCTTTCAGTTACTGGACTAATTCTCTATCTTCCACATTCTAACACTTTTTAATTTTTTTATTTCACCTTTATTTAACCAGGTAGACAACAAGTTCTCATTTACAACTGCGACCTGCCATGGGCATCCTAGGCAAAGTTCCCTTTACACTATCCCATGTGCGTGTCTCATGATCTGGTAATGAGGTAGTCCTGCCTGTAAGTTTAATACCAGTGTCACCCTCAGCTCAAGAGGGCATTACATCTTGGTCTAATGCTCAAGACACTGGTTTTTCCCATGGGAGGCCCGGGTACAGATCCTGCCCATGAAATATGCACACCTCTCCCAAAGCACAATTCCACTACCACCAATGTGGTGTTTTTTTTTGCAAACAGCAATGGTGTAATGCCCCTTTTGTCTCAAACCCAGGTCTCCCTGCCCGTAGGCAAACAAATATATTTTAGTGAATTCAGGCGGTCGACCCATACAGGTTTTGAACCTGGGTCCATCAACTGTCAAGCCAACACCTTAAGTGCTACGCCAAGATGTCCAAACCCTTCGATGAGGTCGCTCGGTGTTGGATTAAGGTTGCTACATTACCTCCTTCCTTGGGGAGAGCATGCCCCCACACTTCTTTATAGCAAGTCTCTCACGTGTACACACATCTTTGATGGCTTCACAGGCACTATCCCACTTCTGATACCAATGTAACAAATTTGGGGGTAGCTCCAACTGGGACTCGAACCCCAGTCCAGTGACTAGCAAGCCAACACCTTATCCATTACCCCAAGAGATCAGAAGGTGGTAAGTGTTGGGTTAAGCTTGCTACAATATATACTTATATAGGGCAATGTGTGATCTGGGTGAGGCAGCATTGCCACTAGTGCTCCCGACACAGCCAAACACAATCTTTACCTTCTTAACCTTACCTAACCTAAAGTCAAATACATTTAGACAAACCACCATGTGAGCAGCAAGTTTAGGGTTAATGGAGTGAAGTGGGTGATGGGTAGGACCACCAGTATGAACTATATGTCTATGAATGTATTACAAACGGGATGGATGCTCTTCATCAACATCATCTTTTCTGTGAAACTAGATATCAGCAATCAATCAACAAGAGGAATGAAATGGAGCAAATGAAGACATTAGAACTGCTAAAGGTAATATATTATATTCTGAAACTCATTTCTTACTGGTAGATTTTGTACATGATCTGTCAATCCTGAGAACTACGCTCTCTCTCCTCCCCTTCCCCCCATCTCTCTTTGCATGTGCTGGGGCGAAGTTTCCCCTAGATACAGATCTAGGATCAGCTTCCCCTCCCCAAACCCAACAAGGACTACTAGCGGGGGGAATTCAAACCTGATCCAAAGCCAGGGTCTATTTGGGGAACTTGTCCCATCCCCCACAACTCTACATGTGGATGCGGCTTTGGCGTTCTCCAGCTTACCATGCTCACAAAGAAAACAGCAGTGTATTTCAGCTGTAAGTATTTTGAAGTTACTAGCGATATTATTTTAAATGAATTTACCTAGCTTCGTTATTATTCAACAATAACTCGGCCAATGTAGTTGTAGCGGGCTACATTTCGTCGATGCATGGAAAAGTATTAGCTATGGTGAAGCATTATGTTAGCTAGCTAGCAGCATTTTTCCTGGCTATACTGATAGGTTAATTAGCCAGCTAGCTGCTAAAGGTTGCTGGAGTAGACATGAATACATTCCGGAATTGATTATTATTGCATTGCTTATCTTTGCTATGATGTTTTAGATGTTCTCATATGAAAGAATTTTGTGTTGTGCATAATGTTAAATTCCATAGGAGTAATGTTAAACTAGCTACTGGTAGCTAGCTACATTGTATTGCAAATGTGGTCCTAGTTCGGCAACGTTAGCTTTCCTGTGGCAGGACGAGTTATTTGCGCAAGTCACAACGTGAGACATTTTGTTTAGCGGTGATTGTATTTTGAAATGGCAGCTAGGGATAGGCATTTGGAATATTTCACTATTCAAATATGGATATCCGGATGGTCCAAATACATTTCTTTATTTTGTGAAAATATGTTTTGTTTGCCGCAGGACTGGCAGAGACAGTGCTGTGCTAGAAGGGAAGGTTTGATTGGGAGAGACAGTTGTTGCTGCCATAGGTAATCTGTCATACTATTGTAAGAAATTGTATAAGATACTGGTAACTTGTTTTAACCACTTCTCAACATAAGCTATAACTTGGCACAACATCCACCCATCCCCCACTATACCCCCACTTTTGTACCTTGTTAAGTAACCACAGACCCACATACTCAACCCTCCCCCATGAATAGGACTCTGTTAAAACAGATGCATATGCATTATGCTCAAGGATGAGACTATAAGACAATGAACTGTGGGAAGGGCCAATGGAAACGTCGACATCAGGCCGAACAGGATTACCCACGACCCAGATCGACCAATCGGAAGGCCAGACTTCAAGATCAACCTACTTTGCTAGTTGTCTATATAATCTGTATGTACTGTGTAGAGCGGTCTCTTCTCCGACGATTTCATAAGAATCTGACAGAAAGGGGCCGTGCACGTTTTTGCCTGATATCTTTACACTTGAATAAAACGGCCTTATTATAAAATTATCCACCTCGTCCTATGTCTCCACTTGTTCTCCTGTCTCAAGTAAACGTTTTATCAACACTATACATTTATTAATGACATGTCTATTTTAAAATTGTTCTCGTTAGAATGTAGTAGAGTTAAAATGGTTATTCCATCAAACTTCAAATTATTAGAATAGTACACAACGCAGAACAGAACAACCAGGTTGAGGGTCAGTGGCCAAAGCCCGCGAACAGGAATATTCCAAGTTCAGACAGAGGGGGAGAGTCAGATCGCTATGATCGCCAGGAACTTTACTTTTGGTGTCTATTTTTAATTGGTGCGCTACTGGTGCTGCCTGTTGATGTTAGGTAGGCAGCTACAGTAGCTGAATGATGTTAACATCTTCGGGTTTTATTTCATTAAATGTATTTTATTTCATCCGGGTGCTTGTGTCACCTACTAACACCCTGGAACTACCCGTAGCTCCCGCTCTCCTCAGTCTGAGAAAACACTGAGAGAGTAAGGTATGTGTTGTAGATTACTCCTTTGTAGAAGTCCATAACGTGAAATAAATAAAACATCCCAAGGTTAATGCTGTAGATATTGTTATAAAGGAGTGTGAGGCTATTGAAACATGTCACTTTCAGAGTTTTATTGTTGTTATTAATGTAGTTTACAGAGTGCTAAAAGTGCTACTGTTGCTAGCTAGCATGCCCTTCTGTGATGCAGACGGTTAGCTAAGCTGCCGACTGGTGCTGGCGTTGCATATTGGGAGATGTAGTTTTGTCCTATACGGTCTGAATGGAATATAGGCGATTTCACGTTGTAACTTGTTTATGTTGCAGTGTTTTTGTACACGAGTTGTTGTATTTTGGTACTGTCAACACTGAAAGCACCTAGCAATGTTTTGGGGATGTGAGACAGGATATGTGTTTTGCCTTTCTTCATGCTCCTGTGTAGAACAACTTGTCAGATGGTGCATTGGAGACTGATGTGTTCCTGTCTTTTCACAATACTATTGCAGATCAACATAAAAGCCTAAAAGACAGCCGTGGTGTCGCTCTTCATTTCTTGGTTCTCCTGTGGTACATAAGAAACCCGCTACAAGAACATGGATAAAAGCAGGAATCTCTGTGCCAAGGTATGTAGCCAACCGTCAACCACCCCCCTCATTTCCTGCATTTTAAAGTGGCAATCGGCAGTTGCAAAATCCATTTTTGGACCTGCAATTTAATGATATATACCCATTGATTCTTGAAGAATATAACTTATAAATGCCTAATGAGCTTAGTTCAACTCAACATATAAACATGTTTTTATTTTATTTATAAAAAAAAAAAAATGTACCCGCTTTTCTCCCCGATTTTCATGGTATCCAATCGCTAGTAATTACTATCTTGTCTCATCGCTACAACTCCCGTACGGGCTCGGGAGAGACGGAGGTCGAAAGCCATGCGTCCTCCGAAGCACAAGCCGCACTGCTTCTTAACACAGCGCGCCTCCAACCCGGAAGCCAGCCGCACCAATGTGTCGGAGGAAACACCGTGCACCTGGCCCCCTCAGTTAGCGCGCACTGCGCCCGGCCCGCCACAGGTGTGGCCTAACCCGGACGACGCGTCGCCCCACGGACCTCCCGGTCGCGGCCGGCTGCGACAGAGCCTGGTCGCGAACCCAGAGACTCTGGTGGCGCAGCTAGCGCTGCGATGCAGTGCCCTAGACCACTGCGCCACCCGGGAGGCCTCTCATATAAGCATGTTTTACTTCAATGTGGGTAAACAAAATGTAAACAAACACTATATAGCCTTAAAACATGGTTAAACATGAATCAATCCACTAATGGGAGGGAAATGTAGCCTCAAAATTAGCTGTTATTGGCAGAGAGATCTCAAACTCTTTGTTATTGGTCTATTAACTTAGACCACCTGGGGATGTCACCAAGCAAGCCACAACTCCACCAATGCAAAACCTGCTGATTTAGAAAGTTGCTGATTGAAAATACAATCTACATAAGACAATCAGGAAGTTACACTGATAACATTTTTTCATAGTTTCATCAGCTGTTGTACAAATATGATACAAAACACCAGCTGAGTGACACCGGCCGCATCAGTGAGTATGAACCTGACATCGAAAGCTCGAGTGACAGGTGTTCAGAACTCACTCGGCCTGGTAAATTTGTGACGGTAGACACCGGCTGCTTTCGTGAAGCAAGGGATCAGCCGCAGTCTACCGTCAAACTTACCAGGCTGAGTGAGTTCTGAACAAAAATGTAATGTCGTTGCTTGCTCCTAGTAATCCAAGATGGCGTAGCAGTCGGACGTGTGTTTGTCTTGTCTTGTCCCGTGTAAATAGTCCTCGTATTTTTCGTATACATTTCGTATATATTTTAATTTCACTTTCCATCTAGGAACTGAATATACATTCCTACATTCCGCCTCACCCAATGTGGTACGGACCTGCTATTTTTTATACTTTAGAACCGTAACCCCAATCAGAAGCTAGCCAGATAACTAGCTACTAGCTAGTAGTCAGTTAGCCACTGCTGCGGTCTTCACCCTTAACTCGGACACAGCCAGCTTCAGCTCGGGCCAATACCTGCCAGTCTGCAAGCGCGATATCAACCCAGAGCATATAGGACTGCTTTTTCTCTACCACATCACCGGATTCCTGACGCAAGCTTTGGACAATTACACCGTATCATCACAGCTAGCTAGCTGCAACCGAGTGGCTACTACTGGCTAACACCTCTGTCCCGAAGCAAGCACCAGTTAGCCTTGAGCTAGCCTCGAGCTAGGCCCATCTGCCGGCTAGCCGAAGAGGTCTACCAGCGAATTCTTGGGCTACAATACCTCTTTTGCCAATTGGACTGGACCTTTTTTTGCCGACACAGAGCCCTGCCAATCCATCACAACTGGTCTAAATCAGCTACAAGCTAATTTAGACATT